>NC_069083.1:16643662-16943662 GCF_947172395.1 Bicyclus anynana
GTCAGACTATACAAACAAAGTAACTTCTATTCATCGCGTCGAGAGTTTCTTTGTTGCCTACCCGTGTGTTGTAACCTTGTACCGTATGATGCGTACAACAACTGCACGGTCCGCGTCTCGTCTCGTATCCGTTACGCACGTCAGCTGTCACATCAATCTTCATTTCATTCGCACATCCATGTTCCGCAGTTCTCGTGTGTCGGTAGTGTGGTGTAGTCAGTTTATTTTGTTTATTGGGAAACGTGCTGGTACATTCATCATCATCAGTGTTCATTATTTCCGCCTTCTCTCTTTCCGTAATAGAAATTGCGGAGTTTTGGGCATTTTCGTTATTAATAAAGTATCTCATAACAACGTTTTTTTTTTTCAAATGCTACGCAAAAATGTTACACCCACAACAAACGGCCTCCGTGGCACAGTGGTATGCGCGGTGGATTTACAAAAACGGAGGTCCTGGGTTCGATTTCCGGCTGGGCCAATTGAGATTTTCTTAATTGGTCCAGGTCTGGCTGGTGGGAGGCTTCAGCCGTGGCTAGTTACCGACCACCCTACCGACAAAGACGTACGATTTAGCGTTTCTGTACGATGTCTTGTAGAAACCGAAAAGGGGTGTGGATTTTCATCCTCCTCCTAACAAGTTAGCCCGCTTCCTTCTTAGACGGCATCGTCATTTACCATCAGGTGAGATTGTAGTCAAGGGCTAACTCGTAAAGAATAAAAAAAAGGATAAAATGAAACTATTAGGTGGATTTATATATTATGCTGGTTTCAAAAGGCAAAAGTATTTATCAAAAAAAAATTGTTGTTTTTGATAAATACTTTAATGATTTTTTTTAAGGGCGTCGAAACATCCTTATCATCATCATCGTGCATGCTTCCACGATCCTTTTAAGGAATTTAACCTGATGGGAACTCATGACCATTTTAGCATTTTATTTTACACAAGGACTAGAGGCTAGACAACAAGGCAGTTATAGCGAGTGAATATATTAATTATAAGCCTTAGGGCTTGTTTCCAGAAGTTTTTAATTGCTTTAGTAATTTTCTTGAGACCTTGTAAAATTCCACTCCTATGTACTTTAATATTACCGACATAATTACGAAGGTTTTTGAAAACTTATATAATTATGAAGTAGAATTATTTTATGCGCCACGTTTATGTATCTACTTGGGGACCCTTATAGAACAGGTGTGAATTCAATTTAATCTGCTGGCCATTCATTATTTTGGTCTTTATTATCAACCTATTAAAATAAACAACAAATCAATTTACAAAATTTCATCTACATACGATATTATATCCACTAGTAAGCACCGGATGACATTTGTAATTTGTATCCTCAGAATACAGAAAACTCCAGACGGTGTGATCTAGTATAGAAATGAAGCCTACTCTTTTTTGGTGTAAATAATTTCACAAATTTAATAAACATTAAAAAAAATATAAAAAAATAAAAATACGCGTCAAATTGAGAACTTTCTCTTTTTTTTGAAGTCTGTTAAAAATGGGTAATAAACAAGCTTATGTTAAGTCCAAGATAATTTCATTTAAATAAGGCGTACTTACAGTTATTTTACCGTATTACCCCTAACATACGATCAGTTTTATTGGATATCAAGCCGTTAGCGCTACAGGCAAGTGGGCTTATAGGATGGTGGATGGCTTGCTTTAGTGGTCTTTACACGACATCGTACTAGTACACTAAATAGCTAGGTGGCACTTCTTGGTCGTGGGGTGGTTATTTAGCCACACCCAAAGTATAGCAACAGATCAGACTTGGGTTAATTTAGAAAATATAAAATTCTAAACATTGATCTGGGAAGAGAATCTTGTATTCTCGTATCTCTTTATAAGTTATAAAGCAAAAACAAATGTCAACTGCACCAGATAGGTCAAAAAAATATATTGGCTATTTGAGATTTTATATTTCATTTGACCATTTTTTTTAATAACACAAATATTGCCCTTTCCACTCCAACTAAGCGAAAAGTTAATACAATAATAGCTCAACGGAAATGGACGGAGATCGAACCCCAAACATTTCTGTTTCGAGAACGACTCCACACTAGCGTGAAATTGGCGTATTTCTATGTTGAGATGTAAGACTATTTATTCACTTTCTCGTGGGATTTGAAAGGTTCTATTCGTGCACCGGAAGTTACTTAGCTATTGTACGATAAACAAAACAACTCAAAGTACCTACTTCCTTTACAAAAGAGGCCGATGTAATAATTCATTCGGTTAATCTATATTGTTTTCATGTACATAATTCTAGTTATACAGAATCCCCTGATTATTTTGATTTTTAATATTAAGTAAATAGATTTGTAAATCTTGATGTATACCACTGACATATATCAAATCATGGAGGCTTTTGTAGATTTTTGCATTTGTATACTTTTCAGCTATTAACCATCCCACCATATCATCTGACATGCTGGTTGAGTATTCCTGAAGTAAGTTTCTTTGGGTTGCCTAAACGTACTCACCAATAATTAGAGCTCATACTTTGAATTTAGGTACTCAACAACATGCAAGGTAACATCCCTTATTCATTTATCTGCCGCACTTAAGTGAATCCATAACCCCCTCTTAGTCTTCTAAATACAGTTGATAAAAGCTTTTTTTTTCATTTTAAAAACCTAAATCAGACCCTTGTTTTCTGACGATGTCGCCAAGCAGGAGTAATAAAACATATCTTTGAAGTCATTGGTTGTTTACCCACTGCTGAAAACGGATATTGTTGCATGACCATTTTTTATTGTTTCTAGCATCTAATCTACCAAATATATTCAGTCCCCACGACACTCAAGTAAGTACACGTTTAGCACAAATAACTCGATTAATAAATGTCTTTGACACGTTATTTTACTTGAGCATTGGCATGCTCACAATTGCCATCGGAATCTTGTTATGAAAAAATAAAACACAAAATAAATGCAGAAAGGATAAAACTATTTCTGCAAACTTTATTTTTGAAGAGCTGCATTCCATTATGGCATTTTCCTTGAATAATTCCTGCCAAAAGACGTTCATTTAGAATAGAATGACGCAAGTTTCTAGCGGCGTCATTTAGTTCTGAAGGTAATTAACCGCCAAGATCATGTTTCACTGCAAAGATATTTTATGCTTTAGATATGTTACGTGCCTACAAAATCACCGCAAAAAGTGATGCGAATTTATCTACTCCACTAAGCGCACACGTGTACGATTATGTGTCTACTTACATTATATGTATATTTAAGTATACGCCCGAGTAAAGACTCAGGATATAGTTTAAATCTAAAGGATATAGTTTAAATTTAGTATATTTCCTTTTTTTATTTTTATAATATTATGCATTTAATATAATAGCTGTAGGTAGTTAATATATAATAGCAGTTTTAAATTATTGTAAAATTATAATGTTGTTTGTTAACAAAATATTACCACACGGGTAAACCGTGTTACACAGTATTTATAGTGTTTACACTTCCTGAACACACAACTCGACATTGTAAATGACAATATTTAGGTAATATTTGTTGAAATAACTTTCGTTGTTTAATAAGCATCTAATTGAAATTAAGAAAATATGAGCCGTGGTAACCCAGTGGATATGGCCTCTGCCTCCGATTCCGGAGGGTGTGGTTTCGAATCCAGGGGTCCGGCTTTTCAGTTGTGTGCATTTTAAGAAATTAAATATCATGTGTCTCAAACGGTGAAGGAAAAACATGGTTAGAAAGAATTTTCTTAATTTTCTGTGTGAGTGAAGTCTGCCAATCCGCATTGGACCAGCGTGGTGGACTATTGGCCTAACCCCTGTCATTCTGAGAGGAGACTCGAGCTCAGCAATTGACTGAATATGGGTTAATAATGATGAATACCGCCTCAGTTTTGACGCGGTGGTGCCCTATCTCTAGTATAAAATATCGTTGTTTTCAAAATATTTTGTGCAATAAAACGCCCCGAGAATTTTACACCCCAATGCACTTGATGTTTACTTTAAGTTCAACTTGGGAACTTCAAGAAGTTTGAAATTCCGTTCAAGTTTGCTGGTTCTAAATTCCGTTTCATTGTTTTGTTTATGAACTTTGGAAATGGAAACATTCATTGTTTAGATAATAAAACAATTTTCAGTTTAAGTAAATGCTGCACTAGAAACCATTTATACTAATATTATAAAGCTGAAGAGTTTGTTTGTTTGATTGAACGCGCTAATGTCACGAACTACTGGTCCGATTTGAATAATTATTTTAGTGTTAAATAGCCCATTTATCGAGGAAGGCTATAGGCTATATTGTCCCCGTATTCTTACGGGAACGCGAACCACGCGAGTGAAACCGCGCGGCGTCAGCTAGTGTTTGTATATTTTTGATACAATATTTATACGTACACGAACTACTAATCTCCGAGCTTGATTTTTGTATAGTCAGAAAATAAGACATTCAATATAACTTACTAAACTAAATTAAAAAATAAACTATTGCTCAATTTAAATTAAATAGGTTTAAAGCCTCCTACCACCGTAGGGAGAAATAATGCTCAAGTTACTGTAATCATTTACATCGTTTAATTAAACTAATTTGTTGATTACTTTTTGAAAAACTCTTAAAAATAATATTCAAAGTAGAAAGTAATTTTTAATTATACTGCACCAGCAACAACTTAAACGAAATAAGTACGTGTATTGTAAAAAGGTAACCGTATGTTTAAAAGCAATAAAAATAAAATTTATTGACTGTTCAAAGGAATAACATACGCGTAGTACTCGTAAGGTTGTGAATATTTTATAGACGATATTACTAGCAGAAGGTAGTGTTTTATTTATACAATAAATATTAAATGTGGACCCTTGTCGTTACATTAATAACTATATATTAATTGCGGCTTTGCCCACGCATATTGTGTCATTGTGTCATATACCACCAACTCTTACCTTGGTCTAGTCTATAGTAATATTATGAAAGGTAAAGTTTCTGGTACTGTAATAAGTAATGTCTGGATCCACTGCACCGATTTTGAAAATTACTTTACCACTAGAAAGCTACTTTATTTGTGAGTGTCAGAGGCTATATTTTATTTTAATATTCTTACGGGAAAGGGAACTAAGCGGGTGCGACCGCGGGATGTAGATTAGTGTAAAATACAGATGGAATTTTCTTATTCTATGGCAACTTAACCCTTTATTGTGATTTCACCTGATGTTCCGATTCAGTCTTAGTAGGCTTTAGTAGTATTGATATGTTACATGAGCTTTGCATTTTTTAGAGGACGCAATTTTATTTTTGGGACATGTGTCATTTTACATTTTTAATTTAGGGCAAAAAGTTAAATAAACTTCTCAATTTTTTTGCAAGACGCAATTCCAACTTATCAAATTTTTTCCAAGACGCATAGTTCCCGAGATATAGCGAAAAAGGTGTTTTCACCCCTTTTTCAAGATGGAGGCCGGGGGACAAGGGTGGCGATGCCAAAAACATGCCCCAAAAAAAAATGCAATTCTTGGTTCTTAAATTGTAATATTTCAATGGACTATACGAGTAGACGACAGCAGGCATACATGGAAGAGGTACAAGTGTAATCTGCCCTTTCCTCTTAAACAGCATCATACCATCAAGCGGTACGTACCGTTAGGATCTGATCCCTACCACCCGACACGGAGCGAATTACTAACTTTGCCAGAGAGGTCGCCAGAGAATATCGATTCTCTTTCTACAAACGCTAACACTTCGAAAACTAACAAAATGTATGGGAATGACAGATTTGATCGACAACTTGATCAAGTGAGCTGTCGATAGTGAATGTCCATACATTTTTTCGAAGCGTTAGCGTTTGTAGAAAAAGAATCGACGTGCCACATGGCTTTAGGCTCAGGTCACCAATTGCGTCATAGTGTTACCAAGGAGTTTATAAAGACTACTCCTCTTTATAACACTATGGACGTCAGTTACTTTGATTCGCCGTTGCATTTAACATACCGATTATTATCGGTGTCTCCTCTATTTTTTTAATCAGTGATATGTTATCGTTTGACTGTATTTACACCTGATTTTAAGTGACGATGCAGTCTAAGATAAAAGCGGGATACTTGAAAGAGGTACCTACCTACCAGTTTTCTCTACCCATTAGATTAAATTAGTATGACCATTATACAAAAATAAGCACAAAACCGTGGAAAACTTCGTGTTTCTCTGGTTATTATACAGCCCAGTAAAAGTTTTATAATTATAGGTTATCAAAACATACGCGTCATTAGCGTGGGTAGATCAACAGACTGACAATCCGGATCAATATTAATGTTTTTACGTTAACCGGTCATAAATCAAGATGGCGGTGTTCATTATTTACAAGGGATTATAAACTGAGTAACTTGATTAAATGGAATCGATTTACGATGGGGAAAATATTGAATGGTAATACGTAGGTAAGACACAGATGAATCTCTTTTAAATCTTCTGCTATAATGTGTACATTGAATTCAGCTGTGTAATATTAGTCTTTACCAGCCTATTTTAACGGCCCACTACATAGCCAGAAGAACTACCTCCTTATAGCATTACGGAGCTTAGACCTACCTGATCGCTATGCTGATCCAATACGGGCATAGTGTTAAACTCTTCTACGATCAGTACCACTATCAGTGATGTTAAAGGTGATGACTGAGACCGTAACACCTCTAACTACACCTTTTCGGGCTGAGAATTTTTACTAAAAATATTGAAGAAGACACAGATTAAAGATTAATAGGCAGATGGAGCGCACGGAACCCAACGGTGTCGTAACCGTTCCAAATA
Organism: Bicyclus anynana; assembly: GCF_947172395.1. Classification (NCBI taxonomy): domain Eukaryota; kingdom Metazoa; phylum Arthropoda; class Insecta; order Lepidoptera; family Nymphalidae; genus Bicyclus; species Bicyclus anynana. The sequence goes on from NC_069083.1 coordinate 16,650,440, forward strand.
CAAAATTCAAAAACGAATACATTCTCGAGTCCGTACGACACGAAGCGTCGCATCAGTAATTTTCAATATTATTCAAGAAAAATGGCGTCTTAAATTAAATACCTATTTTAAAAACTGTTCACATAAACTATAGAAATATGATGGAGTATTTTATTATTGGTAATTATTGATTATTATATTAATATTAAGTTTGTATGTGCTGATGTCTAGGAGACGCGTGTGGTTTATTTTTTTTATGGGTTTCAATGGTTTCACCACGCTGCTTGTTCTCGATCATTCTTTATTCTGTGTTAGAAGATAGAAAAGCTTAATATTTCACAGCTCACTCGAGGATTCAAATCCAGGACCTAGTAATCTAAAACAACATAAGCCAGCCACTGGACTCATGAGCCAATCATTACGGCAGTATATAATTAGGGTAAGGAAAACAAAACAAATTTCTTCGCTGTTGTCGCTGTAATACTCAGTGATACATGAGCTGTTACATTTCTTCATTAACAGTTCCATTTTCCTCTTATAAATTCAATTTCATTGTCAAGCAATATTTATACGTCCTGGTGGGACCGCGGCGGCGCCTAAATTAAGAATTTCCTTTCTTTCATTAGCATAAAAATTACGTTGAACGTAGGATAATAAATTGTTACCAGTGAAGGGTACTCCCGGAACTTGCGAAATGTCGCGTCACAGGTGTTTTTAACTTCCCCTGGACGCTTGGGTAATTCTCCTTACGAAGCTTTGGCTTTACAGCGAACTTTATCTTCGTTCTTATTGATAAACGGCAGATTTATAGAACTTTCAATTTTGTAACGTTAATATTATTTTTTTTTTAAAAGAATATTTGCCATATCTTTTTTTTTTAAATATGACCAATATTCCCATTCCGCTCCAACTAGTCGGGTAAGACTGCATTAGAAGTGGGTACGACAATAGACCAACGGGGTGGGTATCGAACTACCACCCCTCGGTGAGTCCGGTGCGCTACGGAGGCAGTCAAAAAATCTCAAAATCTTTTCTGTAAATTGAACAACCAAACAAAATTTACTCAATTAGTAATATTATATTATCGATACATTTGTGAATGGGATGATGCTGATTTTAATTTTGGCTACGCCATACTGCAACCGGGTATGATTTGTATATTTTTGTATGTATGTTTTTTCGAAGTCTGTTTGTCTGAGATATGGTGTACAAAACGAACCATCAGTATATGATCTCGCTAGGTCTGTCATCTTACCACTCCATTGAAACCAGTCACATTTTTCGGACTAAGTTTTTTTTTAAAAGAATATTTGCCATATCTTTTAAATATGACTTATATTCCCATTTCCCCTCCAGCTAGTTGGGAAAGACTGTATTAGGAGTGGGTACGACAATAGACTAACAGGGTGGGTATCGAACCACCACCCTTCGATGATGAGCCCGACCGCTCTTACCGTTTAGCTATTGTAGCTCTAATTAATCACAGAGCAATTTGTAGAGCACAGTTAAATGGCTATACCACGTTTTTTTGATGATGTTAGTCCTGTCCTTTATTTATGGAGTCTCAAAAATCAGGACTCCAAATGAATGTCCAAATAGATCTTATATATTAAAAACTACAAAGAAAAATTATTTAAAAAAATAATCAGCAAAGGAAATTTTTCGCATTAGTGGCTGTAGAAAACTTATTTCAATATTTGTTTGGGCGTCTTTTGTTATATTTCCGTATTATTTGCTAAAACCACTCGCGCTCCACCAGCTGTTGAGTGCAATTAGGCGGGAATTGCTGTAATGAGTTTGCTCTTCACCTAAGTCAACTTTGTATCCAGGGTTTCACAGTATGTGGTAGATTCTTGTATAGGTCGGTTAATTGAATTAAATTTTCTGTGTGTGTGAGTTTGTACGGGGAGTTATTAGCATTGTAGTTATATATTTGCCAGGGGCGTAGCTACCACCCTATCAATGATATGAAGCCTTTTGACTACTACGTGTGAAAGTAAAAATTAGTAAAGTGTCTGACTAACACATTACCACACTCTCTGACTTAATCTGCTCTCCGATCCCGGGAAAAAAATATATCAAAAAATTGCAGTTTTCACCTCAGAAATGACAAAAGTTAAAAAAATGGGATTACTTTTTTCCCGGGTTAAGTGTGCACCCAAAAGATGGAAACATTCAACATTTAAGCCACTGTAATATTTATTTTAGGTGAGCATTTTTGTTTCTTTTGTGAGAAATCTTTAGCCTTCGTTTGTTGGGTCCTCCAACTAATTTTCATACAGGGTCTCTCCAAGGCACGCTACTTCACTGATGTTAGCCGTTAATGGCCCTGGCACTTATTTAAGCTGTTAAGTGGCATGGTTGTTTCAGTTTAAAGGGATTGAGGAATTCACAAGTGTATGTGTTAACAGTTTGGCTTTTAAATTTATTGGCACAGATCAGTGTAATTAAAGCAGCTTTTGTACAAAGTTCAAATGTCAACATGTCAACATGTATGTAGGTCGTGTTTTGATTTCAAAGGAATAAAATATAGATTTACTAGCGGACGCCCGCGACTTCGTCCGCGTGAAATTTAGTTATTCACAAATTCCTCGGAAACCATGGATTTTTCCGGGATAAAAAGTAGCCTATGTGTTAATCCATACTGTAATATATCTCAATACCAAATTTCAGCTAATTCGGCTCAGTAGTCGAGGCGTGAAAGAGTAACAAACATTCATAACATTAAAATCATCAGTTTTCGCAAATCTCGGGAAACCATGGATTTTTTCAGGATAAAAAGTAGCCTATGTGTTGATCCATTCCAAATTTTAGCCAAATCGCTTCAGTAGTAGCGGCGTTAAAGAGTAACAAATGTCCAAACATCCAAACATCCATACAAACCTTCGCGTTTATAATATTAGTAGGATGTATAAGTAAGCAGTAGAAATTTTACAATGTGCTGTCCTAGAAATATAGTATCACATATTTCATTATAGAATGCGTTTTTAATGCGTCTTTCCTAATGATTATTGGGGACACAAAACTTAGAGCACTTAAGCTTGGTTGGGAATAACTATGAATAAATAATTGGTTTATTTTTTGTATTATTTATGTAATACTGCAATATCTACGCTATAAACCGAATAAATCTCTACATACGATTTACAACGAAACCGAAGTTCCCTGAAAAATGTTGTCTTTGCAATTGAACAACGTTCATAGTTATGAATATTGGAAAATAAACTATTTCTATTCAGTATGGGGATTACTGGTTTAATTTACTTTCAAGATTTGTCACTAATTTCAGTGATCGCGACCAAATCGCAATCACATAAATTAGTAAGTCCCTAATAAAAGGAGAGTAGATCTCGTTCTGCAATTTTTATTTTAAAGCATCCCACAAACTAAAGTGAACCTTAACCACACGACAACGATTGAGTTCATTCAGCGAATTCTAAAACGCGGGAAACGTTGTAACTCTCAGTTCATTTTCCCCATTAGTGAGTGAGTGAGGAAGTAGCGTTGTTGTTTGTTTAGCTCGAGGCGTTGTTGTGTTTGGACTGTTGTATTTGTTGAGCCCCCCTCCCTCTCGGGGCGCAATTAAGCCGGAATCGGTTTAATGGCTTTGCCTTCTCCTCAGCCTACATTATAATGTTGATACATACAAATGTTTTCATTGGAATTAACAATGTACTTTATTTTCAGAGGGGATTCCGAAATTTAGATTCGGAGTTACTTAACTATTTTAGATTGAGATACCTTTTTGTGCTGTTGTTTGTATTTAGAATTAGTTTGAATAGTTTTAAATAAATAGCCTTTTTTATTTTATATTATTTATTTATTTATTATTGAATAGTTTTGCATCTCTTAGTCTTTGTGGCAAAGTTCATTATGGATTTTTTTTATTGCCACGTTGCATAATTAATATTTAAATTAATTATGTAATTTAAGCCCAAATTCGATGGATTTAATTTCCGAGTTCTTTTGACCGCCTTCCAACTTCATCATCAGATCAGTACCACGCTATCATATAATGCATCATCACAAGATATTTCATACAAAGTAATTCAAATAATATACAATATATATACGAGATATTGCAACTGGCCCTACGCAATTCACTAGTAAGCTACTTCATAATATTTGTCAATGAATAAGTTTGGCTAGGTTATAATAATATAAGGATGTGATATAAGGGACACTATTTAAGATCTATTTACAAAATATTTTTTTTACTCCGAAAATATTCATTTTAGACATTTTTAATTAATTTTCCTTAAATAATATAACCCTAGAGTTATGGGAAATACTCCCGAGCACCCTGTATTAACAAAAATACGATAAGAGGTATGGGATATTCTTATAATTTCACCTTAGCGACAAAAAAGATCGGCTCTCAGTTGGTACTTATAAATTCGTATTAACCGAACTCCATTGAATTAGATGTATGAGGGATCTTTCACTATATTGTGAGCATTGTGTTGTATTCAGATGATAATTCAAATGCGTATTTTTGTTGTCATATAATATAAGTTCAGAAAATATGGTAGACCAATTTATTCAAGATTTCTGGAGTTTTTTGTGTAATAATTCTTTATATATTTAGGTAATATAGGTCTTTATTTTCTAAGATCCAAATAAAAAATGACCTTTATACATTTTTTTATTGAATGAAAGTAATCGTGTGTAAAAGTATGTTAAAAAAAATATTGTGAGTCGCGAGTAGGTTTCCTAAACATCTCCTGGCCAAACTATCATTATAATAATAGATGATACACTTTTTATACAGTTGAAAATATCTGGCAAAGTATTTTTACAGTTGTGTCCATTATTTTTCGAGTACAACAATAAATTTATCGAATATATCATAAAAATACATATTATATTTAAGATGCTAGTATATAGCTATACTTATTAAGCGTTATAAAAGTTATTTTAATATTTTTATCGCCTACGATTTAACATTTTATAGCAACTTCATGACGTGGTTTCCCTGCAATGCTTTTAAATTTGCATAATATTGAAATTACTCGTGATTATAATCTCAATTAACCGTATAATCCTTTACGTTAAAGGTCATTATTTTAATAATAACTTTGTTCGTGTACTAGTTACAAATATAGAGGGATAAACAAGCGATATACGCGGTCGTGCAATGTAGGTAAAGCTATATGACATGTCGGTTTAATTTCAAGGTGATACTATTTCATAATGGTTTTAAATTAAATATCTACCATGAATTTACTTTTTTATTATTTATGAATATGTCGGCGAGTGAGTTATTTGATCGGTTAGCAAAATGTACGGTAATTATTGTGATAATAACAAAATGAGGTTTACATGTAATTGGTATTTAATTATTTACTGTTTAAATAAATAAGACTGTAAAAGGTTGATCACGTGACTCTCGTTCAATAGCAACGCGTCCAAATTTTTGACGGCCTCCGTGGCGCAGTGGTATGCGCGGTGGATTTATAAGACGGAGGTCCTGGGTTCGATCCCCGCCTGGGCAGATTGAGATTTTCTTAATTTGTCCAGGTCTGGCTGGTGGGAGGCTTCGGCCGTGGCTAGTTACCACCCTACTGGCAAAGACGTACCGCCAAGCGATTTAGCGTTCCGGTGCGATGCCGTGTAGAAACCGAAATAATATAATAATATAATAATTGCGTTCTCGAAAGGGGTGTGGATTTTCATCCTCCTCCTAACAAGTTAGCCCGCTTACATCTTAGACTGCATCATCACTTTCCATCAGGTGAAATTGTAGTCAAGGGCTAACTTGTAAAGAATAAAAAAAAAAAATGGCACGTAGCCGATACGCTTGACAGAGTTAGGCACCCTGCCCCCACTGTAGTCTGCTATTTGAGCAGTTCAGTTGTAATCGCATTCTCGAAATATATAATCGTCTTTTATTTGTTAAATTGTAATAATTATAGTGATAGTGAGAAGTTTAGTAGGTGAGTTATTTAAATGTTGTAAAAGGATTCTTTAGCCCTGCTACTAGCGGTTGCCAGCCCGTGATTTTGCTCGTGCTTGACTCTCTGCTGTACGATAGTTAATCCTGATTTACATCTGATAGTATTAGCGCTGTACTTGATCGATAGTGTAGTAAGAGGGTAGAACTGTATTAGCAAGTTAAGCGGTTGTTCCGGTAATGATCGATAGTGTTACTTTGGTATCTGCCATCCTTGACACGTAAAGCTTAGAACCTGCTCTGAGGCTACGGCTTCTACGTTATCAGAAGTGGATTTTAGTGTCTTCCCCGTCAAATATACTCTGCTTCTAACTTGTATTGTTTGTTTTTTTTTTGTTAAATGTTGTGATGAACAACAACAAATAAAGGTTATAAATAATAAAATAAATGTTATATTTCTGAATAATAGAAATAACTGTTCTATATTACTCTAAATTGCCTTCCTTGATAAATGGATTATCCAACATGAAAATATTTTTCAATTTGAACCAGTAGTTCGTCATATTGGCGCGTCAATTAACCAACCAGTTAACCAATCAAACAAATATACAACCAGTTAAATACTAGTGCCAGCCAGTGCACAGGAAAATTAGTTATTTTAAATATTTATTTTGTTACAAATAAAAACAAACTCTTCAGCTATTTATTAATATTAAATACAGTAAAAGCTAACTGTTCGCGGGGGATACGTTTTTTAAATGTGTCGCGAATACAGAAATCATGAATATGAAATGGTATTTTGTATGGGATTCAATGGGATACGTTCTTGGGTGACAAAATAAAAACAAATGTATAAAGAAAAAACAATGGTTTGAAAGCTTCTATTTTTTATTTTTTAAAAGCTTCTATTCATAGTGATTTTAAGCAGTGGCATTCTTAAACCATCCATTCGCAATTTCGGCAATAGGTATTTGCCGAAAATAATATATAAAGTTAAATAGGTATAAAGTTTAAATTTCCAGATTATACGTCAGTTTCGTCAGTCAGATCCGCGAATAACGAAATAATTAGCCGCAAATATAGGAATTTGGACGCAATTTTTTAATCCGCGAATAGTGAAAACGTGAATACGGAGCTTTTACTGTATAAAACAATAATTTGCTTATTAGTTTATAACTCGAACTGTGTATAACAGGTCAAAAATAAAGTTTTTAGGCTTAACAGTTTCCGAAAGTTCGTGACCGCTAGTCGAAGGTCTCACATCTCAATATGTACCCAACTTTGCAAGTTAACTTTGTTTAAAGCACCTTGTCTTGGATTAACTTAAGTTGGTTAAGTTAACGGTAATTTCATTACTGGTACGCCGAGCGCCGCCCCTGGCGGGCTATCCTGGTACAGCGTTCGCCCAGACATATTAAAACTTATTTAATTTCAAAACTCTCGGATACATAAAATGGACAGTAAACTAAAATGAAGATATTAATGCAAGTTTATATTAAATTTTATTAAAATTTATATTTTAATAAAATTGAATACTAATTTTATTAAAATTAACATTTTAATAAAAATTGATACCTAAAGATTTTTAAAATCATTAGTAATAAATATCATTGTAAGCATGTCTAATAATATAATAAATACCAGTGGCGTAGCGTGTCTTGGAGATGTTTCGCCCTGTTTCAAAATTAGTTGGAGAGCCCAATTAAAGGGTAAAAATTTCTCAAAAAAGAAACAAATATGCTTGCTTAAAATAATTATGAAAGTAATTTTTTTGGGAAGCACCAGATTTAGTGAGATTGTGGATTTAATTTTAACTTATACACGAAGAGGGCCCCTGCAGTCTGGGGACCCCGTACCACTGACACGACTGATACAGCCAGCGGTAGCTAGGCCCCTGCTAAATACTTGGACCTTGCTCACGAGATCACCTCCATGTGGAATGTTGAGTCAACTAATATTGTTCCGATAGTTGTTTCAGTCAATGGTCTTTATAGCGAAAAGCATCGACCAACACTTTAAGAAGCTTTCACTTAACTGTTGGATCAAGAGTCGAATACAGAAGGCAGTGATTCTTGAGACGGCGACGATGACTTCTGATTTCAAATAATATCAAAAAACAAACCTAACAAAAAAAACCATCAAAATCGGAGCCGTTTCTGAGGACTTCGAGGGAGTATGCGCTATTGATTGGGCTATGTTGGTCAAACTGTAATCTACTGGATACTCTCTAGGGATTGCTTGTTCAATTATGGTTGCACAAAACAACTTCATATATAGTTTATATTACAAAGCAATGTTCTAAGCTAAGCTCTCTACAATGTGGCTTTTGGTTCACGTATAATTAAACATTGTAAGGCAAAAGCATTGCCTTTGTTTGTTTGCTATTTGTGGAAGAGAGCTAAAGCGAAAATTTTATATTATAATGCATGAATGAATTTTAAATGCATGAATAAGTTTTAAATGCATGAATTTTGGGTCGTAACCTACGGCGGCTTGTTGTGAAATTATTATCGCTCGCGATTCTATTTTCGTTTTTAGCATCATAATATTTCGTGGACAACAAATTCGTTTACATTCTAAGGCTCCATTCACAACAGCGCAGAATTAAAGCGAAGCGCCTCTTTTAAAGCTACGTTATATTAGTCATATTTTTTAGTACTTAGTAATATTGAACTTTACTTCGATTTAATAACATACAATGGGGTTCCAAGATTAGTAGCCGGCCGCCATTTTGCAATTTCACGTAAATGATGTCACTATCTGAGACGTATCTAACCGAAATATACTAAAGTTCATTTTATTGCAATAAATTGTGATTGATTTTTAAAAACTAAATTTGGTAGCTTAAGCGCAAAATAACTTATGTAAATTATTGCCATGTAGGTTTTTTCTACCGAGTGATAATGGTCTCAACATGGGACAACATTTAAAAAAAAAAAACCTAAGTGACTGTGAAATAAAGTGAAATTCTTACAAAAACCTTCGAACGTCTTCGTCTTATACTCGTAGCATCGCATGTCACTCGTTAATTTGTGATGAATTTGTGTGATTACATTAAAATTTGCCAGTATATATCTAATTGCATCCTAAATAGTCTATATTATAGCCTGCAATCCTGTTTCGAAGTTCAAGCCACCTGCACGCTGAGTACTTAGATGATTACATGCAGGGGCTCGTAAAGCAATCAAATATTTAGACAGTCAAGAGCTCGAATATCTTCAACAGTAACTACTACATTTTGTTTACTAAGCCGAGATTAACATCAGCGCCAAGCACCTCTTAGAAATCTAGAATGTGTGTACAAGCTTAGAAATTCTATAGTTAGGGAATGTAAATATTTACGTAGGTTTACGAGTTTATAGAAGTTGTAGTATAAAGTCTCCTTTGCTGTCAAATCATAAAGTATAGTGTTACAAGTACCCGCACCATGTTCATGGTTATCCTACTAATATTATAAACGCGAAAGTTTGTATGGATGTTTGTTTGTTTGGATGTTTGTTACTCTTTAACGCCGCTTTAAGCGATTTGGCTGAAATTAGGAATGAAAATAGACTTTACTCTGGATTAACACAGGCTACTTTTCATCCCGGAAAAATCCATGTATCCCGCGGGATTTGTGCAAAACTGAATTTCACGCGAACGAAGACGCGGGTAGGTTGCGCTAGTAATATTTCTAAGATTGCAATAAAAACAATAAATTTAGAGTACCCATGAAAATATTGATAAATATGACCATATTTCTCGTTTACATACAATTTCTTGGAAAGACCGTGTTAGAATTCGACAATAATCCATCGAGTGGGGAGCCTGAAGCTGTTACATATAATATAATTATTATTTATCTATTGAGATTTCGAAAAAAATAGATTAAAGCCTGCGCTGTAGAAACTCTTAGGATATCTGTATTATCACTAAATGGCATCAGAACGGCGCAACGATAAATCTAGCTCCAAATTGAAATTTTCCGTCGCACTTTACCTAAGCATATTTTATCTATATAATCAGCATTTTTAAATTGAATTTTCGTTTTCCTCCGTAGCCAATGCGCGGTCAGCAATTTGTGTTTATTAACCAGAAGATATAATGGTGACATTAAAAGGAATTTTTAAACATTAGGAAGTATAATTCCTTTAACGTTAAATGATCTGCGAATAATTTTAATTCTTCTCTCCTTTCTTGGATGCTTTATATATGATACTAGCAGACGCCACGCGGTTTCACCCGCGTGATTCCCGTTCCCGTGGGAATACCGGGATAAAATATAGCCTATAGCCTTCCTCGATAAATGGGCTCTCTAACCCTGAAAGAATTTTTCAAATCGGACCAGTAGTTCCTGAGATTAGCGCGTTCAATCAAAAAAACAAACAAACTCTTCTTCTTTATAATATTAGTATAGATTAGTTGTTACACTGGTTGTTCATTACTACTAGGTATACCTTGGAAGGTATACTTAATAGGTACTACGTATAGGTAGGTAAGTATTTAAATATACGACTAACTCCAAGTCATGGCTGAACTTTAGGGTTTCGCTGCTATCGCTATACTGTCGCTCTTAATTAATCATTCACAATTTGAATTATGAATTAAATATAATTTCGCATGGTTTCAAATCTCCGTAAATTTTAAATGGAATGAAAATCTAAAGGACCGTTCAAATGTTTGTTTTGGTCTAATTCATTGAATTAATTCCTAATTCAAATATATTATGTACGGTAATAATAATGCTGGGGCTTGGGCACTCAAAAGTCCCGCAGCGGGAGGGTTGATTTTTTTTATAAATTTTGTATTTTTTATAAATGTTTTGTATTTTATATTTATATTGACATTGTTAAAAATTAAAAAAAAGGAGAAATAAATAAATAAGAGAAAAAAAATGCTGGGGCTCTAAGGTTTTGTATCATTGTACACATTATTTTTAGTTCAGGTCTAAGGCCTAGGCCAGGCTGTAACTATCACATAGTTCATAAAAAGCCTCATGGTTCGGGCAGTGCACTGAAATATGTGAGGTATGTTTTTCATTTTTGAAAAAAATATCCCATTGATGCCGCTACCTTCGTATTTATCCAAAAACGAGCTTTTCATTTGGTTTTCCAAGAGAAATGGCTTATTTTAACGGCCCATTTCAGTGCTATATCTCTCTCCTTATACGAATAAGGATATGGCACGGATTTAGAAAGATAATGTTGATCACTATTGCTAATTATAGCGTATTCTGCGAGAGTAACACCGCCAATCAAGAGAATTATTAACTCATTTAACTGATTTAAAAACCAGCCAAGGACATGTCGACCGACGCGCAATGCTGGGTTTTCAGTTTCTCTCATAGCATTGATTCAAAGCTTCTTGCATGTAATTATTATTATTATTATATTATCATATTAATAGTTATTTTTTTATACCTGGAACTTTTAACAGATTAGAAAAACAAGCCACGGCCATGTCGACCCACGTGCAGTGTTAAGTTTTCAGTTTCTCACACATTGATTCAAAGTTTCGAGTGTGTATCTGTTACGTAAATCTTATCTGTAGAAAAATTATTAGTATTTTTTTTATACCAGAATATACAGACTTAAAATACCGGTCAAGGGCATGTTGAGTCACGTGTAAAATGGCAGATAAAGACCTTGAGTGAAGTCACGCACTTGTGAACATTGTGTGTAGGGTTAAAGGTACCTTTGACTGTTTTCTACTCAAGTCACTCTCCCCGCCTATCCCAAGTAACCCATAAAGAATTACACAACAAGAGATGTAGACGGTTCGAACGCCACGAGCACATTGAAGCCGTCCGTACCGCAAGTTGTTGCAACGCGACGATAACACCTATTTCCTTGAGAAGATGCGACCATCGGGTTGGAGATCTACCTCGTGTGCCTTTTACATTTCCACATTTCTGACTCTTATAACAGATTCAAAAAACCGGTTAAGTGCAAGACGGACCACGTGTATTGTAGGGTTTCTAACATAGGATTGATTCAAAGCATCAAGAATGTATCTGTTAGATGGATCTTATCCGTACGTCGTGTTGGTTCAGTACTTCACTCCGCCATGTTATCCCGTGTCGTGTTCATAATCCTGACGTCGTTAGGCTTAGTGTTCGGTGTACACGTCGAGCTTTACAACACGCCTTGAATGTGTTCCGAGCTATATTCTGTCTTAGATATTTACTGTGCATGTTCCTACATCATTAAGCTCATCGTCAGAGCATTATTATCAGACTAATCTATAGTAATGTACAAAGCTGAATTCTGTTTGGAAGCCTTAACCTTAGAAACTTCTAGTTTGTATTGATAAATACTTTCAGTGTTGATTTTTTTTATTGAAGGCTTTAATTTCGCAGGACAAGCGGGAACAAGTCCTATAAAGCGTCTACTTTTGTACAGCCTTTTTTGCCTGAAATTATTAGCACTACACTATATATACCTTTCAGATAAACTCAGCAATACTTGTAGGTTGAAATAACTATGGCGGTAGTACATTCTCGGACAAACACTGTCACAAAAAACGCCAAAAAGTCTTTCAAACTTTAGTCTTTAGTCTCAATAGCACTCGATTAGCAGACTTCACACACGCAGAGAATTAAGACAATTCTCTGGTATGCAGGTTTCTTCACGATGTTTTTCCTTCACCGTGTGAGACACGTTATATTTAAATTTCTTAAAATGACTGAACCCGGATTCAAAGCCTCACTCTCCGGAATTGGAAGCAAAGGATTGGATATCTACTGGGCTATCACGGCTCAGCTATGGTAAATTCGTAGGTAAAACCGGGGTGTCATCTAGTTTAGTAATAATTGTATTAAGTCTGCGTATTTTAAGCAAATAATGACTATTTTAGTTAATTAAAATCACTTTCTACGCCGAAAATCACTACATCGTTCCATCCTAATTAGATTGTACGCTCTCTAAAAGATTAAAGGTATAACGATAACATTTAATTAATGAATAATTAAAATACTTAATTTCCATTAACCTAATTGGAACGTGTAAAGTGTTTTCTTTGGACTAACTTAAATACTTACTTTACTAAGTTATTTAACATTCGAAGATTAGTCTGCGCTCTAAATAAAATATAATCTCTATTAAAATTTTAATAAACTTTTAAATTAAATTATGAAGAAAATACCTACGTTTGTAATTATTATTAACTAGCTGACGACACGCGGTTTTACCTGCGTGGTTCCCGTTACCGTAGGAATACAGGGATAATATATAGCCTTCTTCGATAAATGGGCTATCTAACACTGAAAGAATTTTTCAAATCGGAAGAGTTTGTTTGTTTGTTTTTTCCAAACAAACAAACAAACTCTTCAGCTTTATAATATAAGTATAGATTAATTTTCAAAATGAATTTTTAAATTCTTCTAAAGTTATTTTACGTTTTGTATTTTTATCATTATTATTTTTGTTATTAAAATATCAAACATCAAGGGATGATACAAAAAACGCCATAACTCTCAACTCAAAAATGTTATGAGACCAAAATAAATGTGTTCACGACCCTACAATCCAATTAGTAGTAAAAAGTTTTATGATACGCTTTAGTAGCCCTCGCGGTATCAATTCGTATTAATAACTAAGCTCGTGAAATTTTCAGCTGCCGGGAAAATGTATTATAGCGCTCTAAAAACATCTCTTTAAATCGTAACAAAATATAAAAAAACACACGGAGCGTGTATTACCTCATTTATTTGAACATGATCAAAAAAATGTTGTTGTTTTTATTTACAAGCGGACGCCCACATTTAGACCCCCCTTCATTTGACCCTGTCACAAAATACGTTCTTAGCAGACTCTCTCGTCTACTAACTGTAAATTACCTACCTGGCAAATTTCATCTTTGTACTTCAAGCACCTTTAGTGTACCACCACCAAATGTACTTTCGACCTTTATCTTTTATATTTATAGATTCTCTATTTGTACAAAGCGTTCGGTGATTATTCATCATCATATCAGCCGATGGAGGTCCACTGCAGCGCATAGGCCTTTTGTAGGGGCTTCTAAACATTACGATCCAGAGCCGCTTGCATCCAGCGAATCCCTGCGACTCGCTTGATGTCGATAGGCCGCCTGGTGGGGTGTCGACCGATACTGCGATTTCTAGTGAAGAATCGCCATTCCAGCACCTTGGAACCTTAACCTCCATCGGCACTTCAAACTATGTGCCCGCATTGCCACTTCAGCTTCGCGGTTGAGCTATGTCGGTGACTTTGGTTCTTCTGCGGATCTCCTCAATTCTGATGCGATCACGCAGAGATACTTCGAGCATAGCTCGTGCCATCGCCCGGTCATTAGTATTATCGTCTAATAATGATCATTACAAGAGTATCACTTTAAGCCTGGCAACAAAATGGTGGGTGTAAGCTACATGTCCCCTTTAATAAAAGGAGGCAAGCCTGACCTGTAGAATGCCTCTAGAATAGGCTGTTGATGATAATGACTGCGTACAGACATCCTCTCAGAATGAAAAGTATAAAACATCACAAACAAAGCTCATTGAATAAAGGTATTATTTCGAGCTCACATTGTTCTGTCCCAATTTTTTGCCAGACGTGTAAGTAACTACCATAAAATAACAAAAGAAATTTACTCCAGAATCCTATTTTTCTTTTACATTTACACTACGCACTGTTCGTGTGTTTATTCGTTTGGGTGTATATCTATATTACGAAAAGGTGGGACGCATTTACGATGGAAATTTATCTTACAAATAGTGAAACAAATAAACGGGACGAGTGACTAATTTAAATATTACAGTAGTTTCGGGTATATTGGCAGTATATACAAAAAATTGGGTTATATATTTTGCCAATTGAGGATATGGAGCCAGGTTTTACCCGTCACCTAAAACTTGTGCCTTCCAAAGTCCCAAACTCTATAAATGACTACCGTAATTAACTATGGTAGGAGAATAGAAATAAAAAAAAGAAGTTTATTTTACTATAGCAGACGCCACGAAGTTTCACCCGCGTATTTCCCGTTCCCGTAGGAATACGAGGATAAAATATAGCCTGCACTCGGGGATAGTGTAGCTTCTTAACAGGGAAAGAATTTTTCAAATCGGTTCAGTAGTTTCGGAGCCTATTCAAGCCTATTCATCAAATCTTTCCTCTTTATAATATTAGTAAAGATATAACATAAGAAGTATAAGCATAAAATAAAAGGAAAATCTATATAAAATATGAAAATTTTCAGCCCGAGGCTAAGGCAGGTATGTCAAACTCTTGGTCGATTAAGGAAGTAACATTCTTAATTCAAAAACGCTTGCTTCTATACTCAGGTTAAAAGCGTTTTCAATTATTGCTCACTCAAGCAAAATTGACTTTTGACTTAGCGATTTACGTTACTTATGATCCACTTTTTAGGTTGGTGAGGTGGAAAATCATTTCCTTAATAAAGAGGACAAAATCTGGTGACGCAAGGAATTTCGTTTAATTTCTATGTTCATGTAAAAACGCTTCGGACAAGTTGATGCGTACACAGTTTTGAGGATTTTTGTGAGAGAAATTCTATCGGGGAGTATTGCTTCCATGTTTTTTTTTAATGACAAGTTAACCCTCTACTGTGATCTCACCTGATGTTAAGTGAAAATGTAATCTATGATGTAACATGAAAAAGTTTATTCTACCTATTACCTCTGTCGATAACTATTAATATCATTATGGAACGCTAAATCGCTTGGCGATACGTCTTTTCCGGTAGGGTGATGTCTAACAATACCGACCACCATATCAGAACTAAGCCAATATAGATAATAAAAAAAGCTGCTGATTTTGGAATAGGACCCAGGAACTCTCTAGTACAGTCACAGAGTGTACAGTTGGTAATACCTCAGTATTACCAACTGTGCCAGAGATGCTGTGTTACGGAGTAAAAGTTACAAAAGACGGTGTACTGTTACTTTACTACTTACCTATAACTACTTTACTTTCTTAACTGACAAAGACAATAAGCATGGCAGGCAGAACAACACATTTTAGGAGTTCCTAGGGTATAGGTTTCACAAGTATTCGAGTAGAAGTTACGATGTCACAGATACACTCATAGAAATACAAATTATTTTTTTATTCTTTACAAGTTAGCCCTTGACTACAATCTTACCAGATAGCAAGTGATGATGTAATCAAAGATGAAAGCGGGCTAACTTATTAGGACGGGGATAAAAATCTACACCCTTACGGTTTCTACACAACATCGTAACGGAACGCTAAATAATCAGACACGTCTCTATTTTTACGTAGGGAGAGGGTTAAAAATGCAGCCAAAGACGTATCATATGTTAACGTCAATGGACACCACGTAATCAAAAAGTAGGTTTTCCCTAATATATTTTAGGTGAGGGACATAGGTATTATAATATATTAAAGCGTCCGGGGCTTAACCTATCGCGCGGTGTCATGAATATATTATCTTTTAAAATGTCGCTTGAAATGGGTTTATTAAGCTACGTTTTCATGCAGGTATTAAAGTTTTTTGCTACTTATACGACGTGTAAAGGGATCTAATGAAATTTTCATTAGCATAATTAGGGGTAAGTTTATGTTATTTTGCAATGCATAAATAAATAAATATGAATTTGGAATTAAGTTACAAGACGCAGGTCCTGGGTGAAATCCCTGGCTGGGCTGATTGAGGTTTTTTTAATTGGTCCAGGTTTCGGCCGTGGCTAGTTACCCACCTACCGGCAAAAACGTACCGCCAAGCGATTTAGCGTTCCGGTACGATGTCGTGTAGAAACCGAAAGGCGTGTGGATTTTCAACCTCCTCCTGACAAGTTAGCCCGCTTACATCTCAGATTACATCATCACTTACCATCAGGTGAGATTATAATCAAGGGCTAACTTGTAAAGAACAAAAAAAAATGAATATTGAATCAGCATCACCATTCACTAGTGTCAGCACATCGAAATAAATGAATGAACGCATTGAATAATCGTTCACCTTATGAGATCAGCTATCAGACTTATGATGGCACTCCCATTATATGCGGGCGACGGGGGGCGACGGGGGGGGGGGGGGGACATCGCTACCGCAAGTGTTACGAACGAATTTGGCTATAGTAGATCATTTACGAACTGGAACTTTAGCGGCCATACAAATATGGATTAGGATTTAAACCTCGAATTTCTCAAAAGCAAATTGAAAATTAAACAGTACTGATTAGGTCCACTTTGCTTTGATGATGAAATTGAGGTTTAAATGTCAATGTCAATCCATGTTTATGAATATTGGAGTTAGGGTTTCGTTGCTATTGTTCTATCTCTGTTTGTCGCTATTAATTAATTACGCGCTATTTGAAGTATGAAATGAATAGAATCTCACATAGAAATTCAGCGTATCTTCCATACTCTCATTTTGACGGCCTCCGTGGCGCAGTGGTATGCGCGGTAGATTTACAAGACGGAGGTCCTGGGTTCGATCCCCGGCTGGGCAGATTGAGATTTTCTTAATTTGTCCAGGTCTGGCTGGTGGGAGACTTCGGCCGTGGCTAGTTACCACCCTACCGGCAATAACTTACCGCTAAGCGATTTAGCGTTTCGGTACGATGCCGTGTAGAAACCGAAAGGGGTGTTGATTTTCATCCTTCTCCTAACAAGTTAGCCCGCTTCCATCTTAGATTGCATCATCACTTACCATCAGGTGAGATTGTAGTCAAGGGCTAACTTGTAAAGAATAAAAAAACAAAAATACATTTGAAATTTTAAATGAAATCATAATCAAAAGGACCCTTCAAATATTTATTTTGGTGCAAATCATTGAATTAATTCTCAATTCATTTGAATCAATCATTAATTCAATGAATTGAATATGTATACGGTAATTTGGTTGTTTGGTTGGTTTTGTAACATTGTATATTTTGTTCTGGCCTAATTTCAGCTTTATGAAATTCACCATTACAGCAACTCGAGATCTGTCAATCTTACGAACTGTATCACACACACATACGCACATATCAGCACCAGTAGCCAAGTTGCACGTCAACTCTCTTTCTACGGTCGCAAACGCTTCGAAAACTAGAAAAATGTATGGGAATGACATTTGCTATCGATAGGTCACGTGATCAAGATCTGTCTGGGGAGGCGCGTAGAAAATTGTCTCTAGTAGGCTCAAGATGCTCATCACGATATATCTTTTGAAGAGAAACAGACATTTTGTCGTCCAATAGCAGCGGAGTTGAAATATAGCTCTCTCAATCGTCCCGTCAAAAAGAGAGTCGACCGCTATTGGTCGACATTTGCATTTCTTTATCTACACTTAGGTGTAATAAAATTGTAATAGGTCAAATTCTGTATGTACATTGAAGATATTTTTAAAAGTTTTGTTGAAAATATACATACTGATTGTATGAATATTTTCATAAAAAATTATGTAATCAATACAGAAACCAAAATATATTTTTTTATATTTTTTCTCTCTGTCCTTCATTTTGTTGACCGGGCATCACGCTGGAACTACTAAATTTAAATGAAACTTTGCCTGATTAGACACCATAATACGAAGAAGGTTATAGGTTGTTTTTCGTAGCGAAAATAAAATCAGAAGGGTGTGAAATTGGGGTTTGAAAGTTTGTATGGAAAGTCCTTCAATTTTTTTAAGTTACATTTGGACAAATTGGTATGTGATATATTGTATAATTAAAAAAGCAAAAAAAAAAATCTAGAATAAATTATACAAGATTTATTAAAATTCTACCTCAAATGTGTTAAAAAGGGATTGAAGTTTTTTTTTAATATAAATCGTTTGTTTTGAGTTACCTATATCTTTGTAAAAATGATAAAAGGACCACTTATTATTTATAAAACATGTGAAAATATAAATAAAAGGGGTTAAAACTTACATCGACTTTTAGGTGGCGATGTCGCGGGCGTCCGCTAGTAAAAAAATACTCAAAGTAAGGAACTCACTTTTACATTTATAATATGAGTATAATATGAAAAATAAGTCCCTTGGACGCGTACGAAGCGTTTCAGTTCTTCGTTCCTGATCCGCACTGCGAAGTTAGCCCTTCCAGCTTCCGTTTTCCCTATACCTACTACATTGGTATATTCAAGAGTGAATAAGCATCTTCTAGGCAAGCGCGTGCCACCATAGGCTGCATCATCGCTAATTTTCAAGCATGATTGCAGCCAAGCGCTCGCCTATTTCGTTATCAACCCATATTCGGCTCACTGATGAGCTCGAGTCTCCTCTCAGAATGAGAGGGGTTAGGCCTTAGTCCACCACGCTGGCCCAGTGCGGATTGGCAGACTTCACACATGCAGAGAATTAAGAAAATTCTCTGATATGCAGGTTTCTTCATGATGTTTTTCCTTCATCGTTTGAGACAAGTGATATTTAATATATTCGCCTATTTAACTAATGTAAAAAAAAACATTAGAGTAAAATAATATAATTTCCATTTCGTAATGTCGCGTTTCTTGTTCCCCAAAATATCAGCGTAGGATTTATCCTCAGGCGGCGGTTATTATGGATAAGTAGATCCACCAGACGCCGTTGTTAATCTTGACATTGCGGATCTTGAGTACGTAGGGATGTACATAATGTACTGAGTATTTACTGAGACTCCTGTAAAAGGAAAGGATAAGGAGAAACTTTATTTTGATCGTGATCGCGACTAGCTAGGTTTTAGGGATTGGCCGATGTTTTATCTCGATGTTTTAGCCGACTTCTAGTACTCATAACTAAATACATAAATATTAATGTATAGTTGACGCCGCACGTTTTCACCCGCGTGATTCTCGTTCCCGTAGAAGTACGGGGATAATATATAGCCCATAGTCTTCTTTGATAAATAGGCTATTTAACACTGTCAAACAAACAAACAAACTCTTCAGCTTTTTAAATTAGTATAGATTCTTCAAATCCACAGACCACCTACTAAAAATAGTCCGTGGTCACCTCTCTTTTAAAAAGAGTAGGTACCTATCTAAATAAAATCTTCACTTCTTCCAATATAAGATACAGTTTCCAAGTCTACCATTAGGCGCATTCGTTGCTCGGTAATTAGAACGAACATTAGAACGACACACATAACTGGGACTGGAAAAATACAACTCTCAACTTTTAACACTCCCATGGTATGCGGGCGACGGGGTACGAAGAACGGGTGTGAATATGTGCACGCGGGGCAGAGGCTGGAAGCACAGTATACATATATAATGGAAGTGAGATGCATCAGTCGTGGGCAGTCATTTTCGACGACAACTCGTATTATTCAATGACCTGCGGCTCTCAGAACGAATTACATAAACACGAGGATATTTTGCTTCTAGGCATTCTAGATGCCTCGAAAATCGAATCACATTTTCATTTATGAAAATAACCGTGGTTAAGGAAGCACTTATTCGCTATTATAAGTTCATAATTGATTACTACTATAAAGGTAATCATTCCGTGCGTCAGTACCAGCGAAACAGTAGCGTTACGGAAATAATTTATCATTTTTTATCGTGTTTCCATTGTATCGACACATTTTCGTGGCATGTTTGCCCACAATAACGCCCGCAGGTAATGACCACTTATTCGCGGGCACCGGAAAACATTTCGTGTTTATTTAACTTTATTTTTGATTGGACGCGTTTTTCCGCAACGAAAATACGGTTTAGTGTAATAAAATATTCATCGATTCTATACCGCTCTTGCTATGCTCTTATTATGCTCTGCAACAATTTCTATTTCAAGATATTTGTCATGTTTGTTTTCTAGTTTTATTTTGGCGATGAATACAATGGACGGAGCTTTTACAGAACTTATCAGATAAAAGTCATAGAAGTTAATAATGTTTACTATTTTTTTTATTTATTAGGACTCGTACAAAGAGGGTTGTGCTTTAATTATATTTAGGAGAGACAGTCAAAACAATTTTTTTCTCAAGATTTGTTTTACAACTTTTTTTACATTTTTAATGTATGTGAAGTCCGCCAATCCGCATTGAGTCAGCGTGGTGGATTATTGGCCTAACCCCTATCATTCAAAGAGGAGACTGGGGCTCACCAGTGAGCTGAATATGGGTTGATAATGATGATGATGATGATTAAGATAATAAGAAGTCATTGAAGGAAAGCTAATGTTTACAGAAGTAACAAAGTACGTTTGAGTAAACTCGGCACACACCAACTAAACTTGTTGATATATGATGTTTTAACATCTCATACATGCATAATTTGCGCGATCCGCACTTTCCTATGTTCTCCGACAGTTTAAAAGTAAATATTATTCATACTATTTCATACTTCACGTTTATTGCCCAAGTTACTGCCTATTTTTTTGGCATATTTGAATAACTGAATATAAAGAACTTTTAAAGGTAAAATGTTTTATGAGATAATGTCATTGTCATAACCACAGAATAAAGAATTTCTAGAATGTGTCTTTACAACCCATAAAAAACAAACGTCACGCGTATCCTTGACATCCGCATATATAAACTTTTTTTTATTATTTGTATTTCAAAATTTAACACTAACGACATTTACGTTAATTAATATAATAATCAATAATTACTAATATACTCCATCTTATTTTCTCAGTTGTTGTGAACAGTTTTTAAAATATTTTAGAACATAAGATGCCATTTTTCTTGAATAATATTGAAAATTACTCGACTCGAGAATCTATTCGTTTTTGAAAAATTGTATTTGGAACGGTTAAGACACCGTCGTGTTCCATGAGCTCTATCTACCTATTATTCTTTAATCTTTGGTTATAACTATAAGAAGCGTCTATATTATTTAGTCTATGTTGCTTCACCATAATTAAGCACATCTAGGCTTACCGCAGGGCCATCAAGAAGGTGATATACCTCGATAGCCCAGTGGATATGACCTCTGCCTTCGATTCGGAGGGCGTCAGTTCGAATTTGGCTCGAGGCATGCACCTCCAACTTTTCAGTTATGTGCATTTTAAGAAATTAAATGTCTGAAACGGTGAAGGTGGAAAAACATCGTGAGGACACCTGCATACCTGAGAATTTTCTTAATTCTCTGCGTGTGTGAAGTCTGCCAATCCATATTGGGCCAGCGTGGTGGACTGAGGCCTAGCCCCTCTCGTTCTGAGACTCGTTCCAATTATTCTTTTCTATGTTCGATAAATTCTTCTCTATCCTGACAAAGCACGGACGTTGCACTGACCTGGATATTATAATATATCTGGATTGGCCATTACAGAGTTATGAGTTATTAGACATTTACTGCGTCATAAAATGTATAGCGGTATCAGCTATCAACTACCCGGCATAATAATATGGTTTTCGTATTTTATGTGGACATCATATTATATTATTTGTTAGGGATCACCGTTATTGGAAATCGTCATGTCTTTCATTTATGTTTACTACGTGCTTGTTGAATTGTGCTGTCCATTCAATTTAATGTTTATCGGAATAGTTTTAGCCACGTTTTAGTACATCAATGTACTGGTCTACGATCCGGCATTAGAAATGTAAACCCTCATCTGTTATTCATTAGTGCTATGAAATAAATGATAATGTTCACAGTGACACATTGCAAAAAGGTTGCCTATAGTACGTTTACGATTTTGTTTCTAATTATTGTTATATTAAGTTAAATGTAGTGTTTTATGTATTATATGTATTTTTAATTGTAAAATTTGATTTTCTCTTTTTTATTTTTCATTATTTTTTAAGTTCTTAGTAGATTTAATTACAGCTTTGTCAACGGTGCAGGGTGCGCAGATAAACTTTAACAAGTTTATGTCTGCATCTTTTAATTTTTATCATTGTAAATATTATATATAATTAAATAAATAAATAATAAGTAATTAATCTTACTAAAGATTATTAATTCCAGTCAGTAAAATGACATTCCAGTGACAGTTGCACTTGTCATCTTACTGACTGGAATTTAATAATTGTACTATAGTTAAATTGCATCCAAACACATTTTTCATACCAAATCTAAGAAACCATGAACTAGATCAAAGGCAACCTAATACAGTTAAATTAAGCATAAAATAAAGTTTCATTTGAGATATAAGATGACTAAATAGCTGATAGGATAATAACATTACTTAACTGTTTATATCTGGCTTTAAATCCCACATATGCAGTATAAAAGCAGGCAACCTTTACTTTTTTTAATTCTTTTGGGTTTATTATATGTATAAATATCAAGTCTTTTAATAAATTAAAATTGTATTTTCTATGTATAAGTATGTGTAGTGGAATATTTTAGGCTAACAATATCAAAGGGTGGATGGGAATGCGTTAGTTTTGCGGTACACATGAAAAGTTCTATATCGCAGAGTGTTTGTATACCAAGTACTAAAGGCCAATCCAATTATTTATTCTCTTTGAAATGAATCCCCACTAGAGGTAAGAGCTTGCGGCTAGAGCAATATTACCTGTACACTAGTTTCGTTAGTAACCAAAAATTAAAGTTTTAAATAACTCATTCAATCTGATTTATAGATATTCTTTGCAATTCTGAGATTGAAGAGTTACTTAATATTTGATTGGGACTATTGAAATTGGTTTGAATATGAATAAAGTATACCATTATTTTATAATGATCTTACTCGTTTCAGCACGGTAGTAAATTAATTGACATGAGTTCTTGACATGAAAATGACACTAGGTACAATTCCATAAATTTTTATTGTCATTGAGGAAAAATACTCGTATTATACATTTTATTCCCTATACTAATATTATAAAGAGGTAAAGTTTGTGATATTGTAAAGGGTAATTCTCTGGACCTACAGAACGTATTTTGAAATTTATTTTACCTATACCACAGTAAAGATATTATCTTTACTGTGCCTATACTACCACGTTATTTGTAAGCGTCATAAATTTTATCCCGTATTACCACAGGAACGAGAACAATAAGGGTGAAACCGCGGGGCATTTGCTAGTATGTATATAAGAATTAATTTTTGTTCATTATTCCACGACTGTTTTTTTTAACAAAAAATGAGAGAAAAGTCCCAAAGGTATGAGGTAAATATACTTGTACGAGTATATTCACCAGAACAGATAATCAGTAATATAATATTACCTGTTAGTAATATATGTAAATAAAACATTAAGAATTAACATAAAACCGTGGATATTTTAAGGAAAAATAAATAAATACTCGTACGAAAATAAGTTAAATGTATAAACAGCACTGTTTGAGTTGAGATTTAACAACAAAAAGCCTGCCTGATTAATTAATTTCTCTTGCCATAAAGCTATATCGAATGTTCAGCTAACGAGCCAAAATGAATTGCTGTTTTAAAGTAGGTAACGTTTTTAATTAAAAGTTGAAGAGGCAAACAATGGAAGTTCACATTGTGGGCCGCAGTGGGACCGCAGCAAAAATTTGATAAAGTACCCTCTAAACATTTTATAGTATTGAGCTTCTCGCTACATTTTCTTTCTTCATAAAACAATAGGCCATTCTTCAAAACTTGAAACTTGTAGGTATAGGTCCTTTTCAGATTTGGATTTGACTAACGATTTACAACGACGTTACAACGACTTGCGGTACGGACGGCTTCAGTATGCTCGTGGCGTTCGAGCCGTCCACATATATTTTTGTGTAATTCTTTATGGGTTACTTGGGATAGCCGGGGAGAGTGACTTGAGTGTATAAGTACAAGTACGTGACTTCACTCAAGGTCACTATCTGCCATTCTAGGGTCTTATTTTGGTTACAGTTTGATTTGTTAATTAAGTTGTCCTGACAAGTGTTGTGAATCATAACCTTTGTTCGGCATTAGTTTTCTTATATTTGTAATCACTTTTGAGTCCTATAATAACAGAGACTCGTTTTGGAGTGTAAATCGTAACACCACCTACTTTCCAACACTGGATTACCATCCTACCGGGAAGCGATTTAGCATTCTGGTACTGTGCCGCCTCTTCAAAGTTAGCGCACTTTCATCTTAGACTGCATCGTCATCATCACTTAACATTAGATAAGATCGTAGTTAAGGGCTAACTTGTCATTGAATAAAAACCATATCATGGAATTATCAGGGATGAACGTAGTAGTTATACGAGTAATGTACGAAGCAGTTATAATGTACGAATTAATAATATATCCGACTAAATTGGCTCTCAGTACTCGTAGCTATAGTTCTACTAACACTGGTTTGACGTACATATTTACACCGTCGTTCCGACTAATGGAAGGGTGAAAGGTGTATAATTGGTCATATTTAAAAGATATTGCTAATAATATTTAAAAAAATATACTCGTAATAAATAAATGTCTTATACCCTCCGATCATTAATATCATCATCAGGTGCCCTCTTCAAACTGAAGTTTGGCGGTGAGATGGAGAAAACTTTTCCGATCACTTGACATAATTTCCAGCTGGCTGTAATTACTCTTGGTCCACTCCTTAATACCGTCCACCCATTTACGTCTCTGCCGTCCTTGTGCCCTTTTTCCGACTATCTTGCCGTCTAGGATCAACCTAAGGAACTCGTAGAGGGGTCCTCTTTGCAGATGTCCGAAAAATGCAACTTTCCGCCTCATTATAGTTGTCATAAGCTCGCGTTTGCAGTTTGCTCTCTCCAGCACTTGAGCATTTGAGACAAAGTGATTCCAAGAGATTTTCATCATTTTCCTTAATCCCCACATCTCAAATGCTTGCAAACGTCGACAACAGTCCTTTTTCAGGACCCACGTTTCACAGCCATATAAAAGAGTGGACCAAACGTAACATTTTAAAACGCGATATCTTGTCGGAAATGAAATTTTGGGATCGCATAGTACTTTGGACATTTTACTAAAAGCAAAAATCTTTTAATAGCTACGAAAAAAGTCAAAGTTCTAAGAAATGATGTCTGAATCTACTCATAGATCCTTAAGTCCGCCCAGTAACCGTAAAGCATTTGATAAATGAACCTCACTAGAATGACTTAACATTTTTATTTAGTGGCTACGAGTAATTTTACAGTAAGAAAATAACTCGGAACACGCAAAGAGGAAGCGTGGTAAAAGTAGTCAACTATAAGTGAATTAACTTACAAAGAAATAAAAAGCTACCGCGCATGTCGTTAAAAATGGATAAAGGCTTTTATTATCGACTTTGGTAAAGACACGCGAGTGCCACTGCTGACCAACAGTTTAATTTTAATTTATGATTGTACATAAATGGACGTATTATAGAATACGTCCATTACAACGGATATTTTTATACAATGAATAGTCATTGTATAAAAATATCCTTTGTAACAACTTTCGGACTGATTTACTGGATTGAGAGAACTTTCGTAATTTTATGAATGTGAAAAGTAGACCTACCATTTTGGACCCACCAAAAAAATAAACCTTTTCCAACTCAACCCCTCTCCAAGCGCGCAATGCGAGCAGCAGCGCGTCGCGCAGCCGCTTCGCAGTTTGGATCGTGCCGCGATGCAAGAACCAACTCATGACTGAGGGCCCCGTATGGGTTCGAAACTAGTCGGGCATACTCCGACCTAATATCACGTGAGTTTTAGCCGTGTTTAATAATCATTTAATATGACGAAAAATCCTTTATGTTATAAGAATTCAGTTGTTAATATTTTTTTTTGCAACTTTGAAATAAACGCATTTAGAATTAAAATTAGAATTTCACTATCCTCGTGTGAGTGATTGATCAATTTTAAATAGATAGTACTTTCGACTACTTTATTGCTTTGTTCAGGGAATAGAAATAAAGTAGATATTCATTTTTAATTATATATTTTTATTTATAAACTTTATTGCACATAAGAAAATATAATAAAAAAAGAACACAATCATTTTACAATTATAAGGCAGGTTTGTCACCTATAGTAATTTCTTCCAGACAATCTAAACGTAAATCTAAAATAAAACGATCTAAATACTCTACGAGATGATTATTATAATACAATTCACTATTATTTCTTATAAATTGTGAACATACCTACTAGATTTCATATAGATAGAAAAGTTGAGCTTAATTAGGTCAATACATAACATATATAATAATGATGTTACTTGTTAGCAAAGTACGAGTCTAATTAGCCGAACTGATACGAGGTATTAATTAGTTATGTTATATTATTTCGCGGTCTCAATTATCTCGGATATCTATTATTTTCTGTTAGCTTTTGTCTGCATTTCCTTGTACTAAACACTTGTACTTAAAATAACTGCTTCGTTAGCTCATGTGCCTTCGGATCACGAGATCAGGGTTGGAGTCCCGGGCCGGGCTACGAAATACTGAGCTAATTTCTTTATTTGTCGGCTTCCGTGGCGCAGTGGTATGCGCGGTGTATACAAGACGGAGATCCTGGGTTCGATCCCCGGCTCGGCAGATTGAGATTTTCTTAATTTGTCCAGTTCTGGCTGGTGGGAGTCCTCGGCCGTGGCTAGTTACCACCCTACCGACAAAAGACGTATCGCCAAGCGATTTAGCGTTCCGGTACGATGTCGTGTAGAAACCGAAAGGGGTGTGGATTTTCATCCTCCTCCTAACAAGTTAGCCCGCTTCCATCTTAGACTGCATCATCACTTCCATCAGGTGAGATTGTAGTCAAGGGCTAACTTGTAAAGAATAAAAAAAAAAAAATTCTAAGATATTTTCAGTAAAATTTCTCAGCCCCAAGTAGGAAAGAAGTTTGCATTGTATTCCTATTATGTCTTTTATAACTGATTCATTTCGTATCTATACTAATATTATGAAGCTGAAGAGTTTGTTTGTTTGATTGAACGCGCTAATCTCAGGAACTACTGGTCCGATTTGAAAAATTCTTTCAGTGTTAGATAGGCCATTTATCGAGGAAGGCTAAAGGTTTTTTCTTTCTCCCCATATTCCTACGGTAACGGAAACCACGCGGCGTCAACTAGTGCATGATATTTTTGTAGTACTATTTCTTACGAAATCAAAATCAAGTTAAAAATTATATTTCAGTAAAAAGTAATAATATTTTTGTAAACGCTGTAAACGATGCTTGTTTGGAAAAGAAGCGCCTTGAGAGTATCTTACCGACGTTTCTCAGTAAAATCTGAACAACTAAGTAAACACACTAACTTTTTAAAAGAGTTTCTAAAGGAACTGAAGTAATACAGACACCATTTAGTGATGAAATAAATAACATTAAGTTTTTAATTTTTTTATTCATACTTATTGACTCATACTTTTTGATTCATACTTTTTGACGGCCTCCGTGGTGCAGTGGTATGCGCAGTGTATTTACAAAACGGAGGTCCTGGGTTCGATCCCCGGCTGGTCCGATTGACATTTTCTTAATTGGTCCAGGTCTCGCTGGTAGGAGGCTTCGGCCGCGGTTAGTTATCACCAGACTGATTTTCATCTTCCTCTTAACAAGTTAGCCAGCTTCCATCTTAGATTGCATCATCACTTACCATCAGGTGAGATTGTAGTCAAGGGCTAACTTGTGAAAAATAATAAAAAGAAAAGATACGACGATCGACGACGTAATCAGGCGCTGGTCCGACAAATTTACGTGCTTTCAGGGACACTGGATTTTTACAACATTCTACTTCCTAACTACAGGCCGCTATTGAGATTTTTCTTTTTATTTCTTTGTATTGCCCTGGGACTCGAACCCTGGACTTTAATAAGCATAGCTGAAAACAGCATATCAGGAGTCCAAGTCAGTTAACTTGTATCTCTAAATATAGAAAAATATATTTTAAAAATTATTTTACCAATATGGAGCCTCGCGTTTTAAAAAATTAGTAGGAAGTAGAATATTAATAAATTTATAAAAATGGGTTTAAAGTTAATCCTGTAAATAGAGGATAATTTTTAAACGCGAAAGTTTGTATTGATGTTTGTAACTCTTTAACGCCGCTACTACCGAAGCGACTTAGCTAAAATTTAAGATGGAAACAGATTTTTTTATTCTAATTTTCATCCCGAAAAATCCATAGTTCCCTCGGGATTTGTGAAAAACTGAGTTCCACGCGGAAGCTATATTTTATTCTCATCCCTACGAGAACGGAAACTATACGGGTGAAACCGCGGGGCGCCGGCTAGTAATTATTATATGTAGGTATATAAGTGAACCGTAAAACTCAATAATAAAAGCGTTAATTATATCAATTAAAAATGTATCATGAACTTTTTAATGCGTTTTGTGTACCGATAAAACCAGGGGCGGTTTTTATTGTCGACTTTCTTCCTAATGACTATAGAAATCCATTTTCAGGTCGTTTTCAAGCAATTTCATAATACAATATGATTGTAACGATTCAATAATACATCTTTCTAATCGTCAGGTACTTACTATATATTGTATTTTTATTTTTTCAACGACATACCTTGACTATGATATCGCCTGATGTTAACTCATAAAACCTATATTTAATTTTATAATACGGACACCAACAGCACGTATACGTATCTATTTCGGCAAGTTACATTTTTAGCAACATTCATCATCATCAGCGTCCACAGTTGGACATCTCTTCTAAGACTTACCAATAACACGGTCTCAAGCCGACAGCATCCAATTATATAGGCGAGTAACTTCTCGTTAATATGTCATGGAAACTGCATTCTTCTCACTCCTAAACATCTCTACTGATTTTAAAGAATTTTTTTCTGAACATTTTGTAGGTATATGGATATGTCGTATGTCGTGATATTCACCATCCTGTATAGTGTATAAGTCACCATAAAATTGTAAATATCGTTAGCTTTCTATCTCGCATGATTGTGAACAGTCGTTAGATTGTGAATTCCATACATACTTCTAAGAACTCGAGTGCCTCAGAAACCAATAGATAGGTTAGGTTAGGTTAGTTTATATTTGTAAACGTACAAAATAAAACAATAAAAGAAAATCCTTACAATCTACTGAATAATAAAACGTTAAATTGTAAGCAGTATGTTGAGGTTCACAATCTATCGACAGTTTACCAACCCCCGAGAAAGATTATAAACTAACGGCATTTACAACTTTACAGTGAAATGTGAAAAAATAAATAAATAAAGTTCACTAAGCTAGACAGTCTATAATGAAAATAAAAAGAGTTTTGTGACATGTGATAGACAAAAGTTAGCCGAAAAACTTTACAAAGTTCACCAGGCAACCCAAGCCCGCACCAACCAAATGGCGTAGTTCGGGTAAAAAGTAGAACTAGTCCTAAATAAATAAACAAGGCAATTTCCAAGCAAGGATAATCTCCGTGGAGTTTACGCAGCGTGCGCCCAATCTCCGTTCGGTATCACAGTTTAAAACTGCGATTAAGCTGATTCACAGTCCAATGGCGATTAGAGCGGGACTGTGTGCGCGAATCCGTTTTATTGCCCATCTCTTTAATACTTCGGATCATCGGGATTTGATCTATGTTGAATGTTTGATGCTATAGGAGCTCGGGATAATAAATTTGCAGTTACTAAATCCATCATGGGGATCGATTAGATTTGGTAGATTAGATGATAGGAAGAGCAAAATGGTTATATACTTTTTTCAGCTTTCCTCAGGGGTGAAAAAAAAACCTTAAAAAGGACTTTAAAGGCAATATTTATAACTTCGGTTTACTGAAATTGTCAGAAAATATTAACTATTATTTACGAGATTATTTCCTTCAAAATAAGTAAAAAGGGCTCCAGAGTGAGGAACCTCCTCACAATACGCGCCGTCTCAAGAATCACTGCCTTCTGTATCCGACTCTTGTTCCAACAGTTAAGCGAAAGCTTCTTAAGGTGTTGATCAAAGCTTTTAAGTTTTGCATTAACATCATTACCGTTAACATGATTATAGTGTTAGTAAAGTAGTCAAAAATTATCACTCTAACCCAACCCACATTGAACCAGCGTGGGGTTTTTACCCGACTATGTCAGAAGGAGGGTAATGTTTTTTGTTAATTTAAAACTTTCAAGCTCTATATCATCTTTACTTAGAGGCCTAGCCCTGCAGAGCCAATTCAAATAGGCTAACAACTATGTTGATTATTACCGAATATTATCAACAATTCGAATTTTGATCGAATTGTGTGGTTCTAACTTAGCTTTAACAAGGAAAGCATAAAAATGCTTTTAAAAATAAAACAGCAAGTATAGCTTCTTCTGAACTTCTCTTCCTTAGATCATTATTATCTAACTTCATTACAGAAGTAAGTAATGTGCTGAGGAGGGTAGTTGAAATATTGCTCGGGAACTCGAGTTTGCACCTGCGCTCATTATTATAACGAGTAATGGATTTCATGTCCAACAGTAGCCTGGGTATTTTTCAGCGTAGGTTTATTATAATTAATCCAAAGGTGTCTAATATTTAAAAATTTATTAGTGACTTCATACACTATGTATACATATATATTCGAAATCGATTTATTCTATATATTCACTTCTTTGGCCAAAAGGATAGAATAGGGGTCTTGCCATCCAGCAGGGCTAGCACGGGCAAGGGAGAAATTTATCCACGGGGAGAGGATAAAACGTTTATCCCCCACACTCGTTTTATCCACTCACCGCGCATGGTCGCGCCGGTGGATATATTATCCCCGGTGGATAAACGGAGGGAAAGACTTGTCCACCCATTTGTAGATATCTTATAAATTGGCATTAGGTATATCAATAGTCCGAAATAAACGTAGATTTGATAATATTTGGTTATTTTGTGCATATTATTTATTTATTTAGGTTTGTAGTAGGTATCTATAGTAAACGGTGTTGTAAGACTAATATTAGTAGAAAAAATGAATTTCAAAAAGTGAGTTGTACTACCTACCCCTACCCTACCCTACCCTACCCTACCCTTACCCTACCCCTACCCTACCCTACCCTACCCTACCCTACCCTACCCTACCCTACCCCTACCCTACCCCTACCCTACCCCTACCCTACCTCTACCCCTACCCTACCCCTACCCTACCCCTACCCTACCCCTACCCTACCCCTAACCTACCCCTTCCCTACCCCTACCCTACCCTACCCTACCTCTACCCTACACCTACCATACCCCTACCCTAACCCTACCCTACCCCTACCCTACCCCTACCCTACCCTACCCCATATTGCGAAGCAATTGTTAAAGACCAAAACATGCGAGACATAATTGTTTTTTTAAGTAAAGTTTTATCCCCACATCAACTTCACAGGGATAAATTTATCGCGTTTAAATGTCAAAAGTCCCAAAGTATATCATTTTATCCACTCCATATGCCATAGTCGAGGAAAAGATCTCCACGCGTAATGTCAATCGGGGATTAATTTGTCTTTCCCTTGTGGCCATGCTATGACGGGTGGACTTATATCCTTAGTCAGTGGATATAATGGGTGGATAAAAATTTTATCCCTTGCCCATGCTAGCCCGGCAGAGGTGTAATAGCGCTAGCGTATTGAGTACCTTGCCCATGGGTGAACAATTTGATGACGTGTCTTTTTTCATATATTATCTTATATTTCAATTATTTTAAATTTATATTTACGAGTGTTCTGTTAATTCCCCGACGTAAAAAGAGGGGTTTTGTCTGTCTGTCTGTGGCTTAATTACTCCTGAACTGATGAAGCGATTTCAATTTAGTTTTTTCGTATTAAAGGTGACTTATGTGCGAGTGTTATTAGACACGTTAGATGAAAATCCGTTGAGCCATTTAAAAGTTGTGGGTTGTGAAAGTGGGGAAGAATAACCGAATGTCTGAAAATATACTCGAGTGGGAAAAGGAAAGCGCACTGAAAGAGAATATTGATGACTTGATCGCGAGTGTGATTAATAATTTTATGACCTTCGGGGGAATTTCAATTTTCATTTATTTATTTTAATTTAATTATTATGTATATGTCACCGTTAAATTGTAAAATACGTGAGTTTATAATCTCACTCGTGATATTGTAAACTGTCGAGTGTCGATATATTGTGAACTGAACATACTGATTAAATTTAACTTATTATTTTTCGGTAAATTATAATCTATCGACGTGAAAGCGTTAATATACCAAAAAATAACACGTTAAATTATAATCAGTATGTTCAGTTCACAATATATCGACATATTATATATCGAGTGAGATTATAAACTAACGTAATTTACAATTTAACGGTAACATATATAATGTATTGTATAAAATTATTATTCCATTCTGGTAGAATGTGTTTTAATTGTGAGTACCTATGATGAGCCAAATTCGACAAACTTGGCAACTGGAACGCTTTTCTGTAACGCTGTTTTTACGAGTATAATTCGACAATGTAAGCTTCGAATTCGTCTTCTCTCTCTATTTAACCGACTTCAAAAAGGAGGAGGTTCTCAATTCGGTCGATATATTTTTTATGTATGTACACAGATTACTCGAAGACGCCTGGACTGATTTCAAAAATTCTTTTTTTGTTTGGAAGTATACATCACCGGCTTAGGACCGCCTTCATACTGATCAGCAGGTAGAACATATTATGATGTTTTTCGCTTTTTAGTTTAGTTGGTACGTTTTTAGGTTTTGAAGTCGGTTGTATTTTTTTTATTATTTCAATATGGTATTGAGCAACAAATGGTATACGGCAATGAGCAACAAACTTTATAATCGTAGAACAAACTTACGCTAAACAATGTTCAAAGTTGTTGCAATTATGTTGACCGTGGCCACAAACTTTGTCCCTTTGTACTTAAGCTAACTTACTAAGATGACTGTTGATGAAACTTGAAAGGGTTAACTTTGTACGTTATGTTTATAAACCGTATATACCCTTTCATTATTTAATAACCTATGACTTTTGCTCTTGGCTTTCCGTAGGAACGTTGGTTGCCAACAACCATCACAATGATCTCTTGGAGTTTTATATTGGAATTATTTTAAAATAAGCTTTCATTTGACATTTTACTTATTTATATATATATATATTTTTTTAAATAACTGAACAGGGCACATAATGTCCGATACATACGGATAAATGAACTCGTAGGTTTCCTCTCCTGTTTATACCTGACAACCCCACATTTGCAGTGGTGAAAGCTGGCACATTTTACTTTTCCAATTCTGTTGAGTATCTATAGGTTTCTTTTATCTAGTGTACGTTTTTTTGAATAACCAATGGGGGGAATATTAATTTATTTAATAGTATAACTCTTAAAGGAGTGGTTATTTGAAGTTATTTTTCACTTTTTAAGGCAATTACCTTTTAATTTAATACTATTGTACTCGTATGAAGCCGTGATAGCCCAGTGGATATGATCTCTGCCTCCAATTTTAGAGGGTGTGGGTTCGAATCCAATCCGGGGATGCACCTCCAATTTTTCAGTTGTGTGGATTTTAAGAAATTATATATCACGTGTTTCATACGGTGAAGGAAACATCGTACCTCGAGGAAACCTGCATACCAGAGACTTTCTTAATTCTCTGCGTGTGTGAAGTCTGCCAATCCGCATTGGGCCAGCGTGGTGGACCATTGGCCTAACCCCTCTCATTCTGAGAGGAGACTCGAGCTCAGCAGTAAGCCGAATATGGGTAGATAATGAATGAATGAATGTACTCGTATATCTCATGAAAAGGCAGAATATTCTACAGTTCCTATACCTATTTCCGAAACAATAGGTGCTAATACGAGTACCTGAATGTACGTATCACATATTGTATTAAGGTGATCCGATTTTCGGAGTGGGACGTGTGGGGCATTTGAGATTAATTTAATTTCCCGACGCTAATACCTCGTATTATGTCGTATTGTACTCTACGACCTATGGTATTTAATTTAGGTGCCTTTCGACGCTTTATTTCTTCGGCCTACGCCTCAATGATTGTAGGGACTATTTCCCGGTCGACGCAATAAATAAATTAATAAGAAAAGGAAGCCGGTCAGCCCCTGTAGTCAAATGGCACGCCGATTCTCTTTCTACGATCGCAAACACTTCGAAAACTAGAAAAATGTATGGGAATGACAGATATTGATATATTGACCTGTCGATATCAAATGTCGTTCAGCGACTTTTGATATCGACGAGCGTTCCAGTACGATGTCGTGTAGAAACCGCGCGAATTTTCATCCTCCTTCTAACAAGTTATCCCGTTTCCATCTTAGATTGCATCATCACTTAACATAAGGTGAGATTGTAGTCAAAGGCTAACTTGTAAAGAAAAAAAACAGTAATTAAAATGACATGTGGATTGGAACTTGAATTAAATAAGAAGTAGGTATTCTGTTGAACAATTTCTTCGAATGGTGTTCTGTTTATATAGTTTTCCACTTACCTTCACTACTTGGCTTCTTAATTATTATTTAGAAGTGTATTCTTCAAAATATCGGTCACGTTTCGTTCTCATTCTTGGCTTACTATAGTTTAAAAATAATTTTGTACTTAAAAGAGACATTCTAATTAAACTAACTGAATTAAATAAAACATCATTATCAAGGACGAGATCTGTATCTATTATATCTCTTTAATATGACTTCAATATGAATTTATTAGTATATTTTGATATGTATTATTTTTATTATTGTAGGTATTTGTGTAATATTTTTATGTATTAGGATATAAATTATTTGTATGTATGTGTATTGCTAATACTATGGTTATGTTTGTTTTACGCCACCGGCTGATGTCCTTAAGTTTTCCTAAACCGAAGGTTGCCTGGAAGAAATCGCTACTTAGCGATAAGGCCGTTTTTTGTATGCTGATCTCTTTTTAATATGTTTTTATTTCACTTGTATTTGTCTTTGTGGTGTGCAAATAAAGTATATCTATCTATCTAACATTATAAATTATACAACACAATCTGCAAGTTAATAAAACATTCTATTATTTATTATTCAAATGTATTTATTTACAAAAAAAGAACACCGGAACAACCAATTCCACTCGATTCCCCACGCCGCATTGAAAATATAAGGAGTGAAAGTAAACTTTTGTTTACACGCAGTTGGAGAGTTTTTAATTAAAAAGTTGAAAATGTAAACAATGGAGAGCTCTCGGTCGAGGGGCGGTAAACACTGTAAGTGCTGGCCTCTACGTCTTTTATGTGCCCACAAGTTGTGATTTGTAAACGACTGCCCGTGAATACCGATTTCGCATATTGTTTTTTATCACAATTGTTCGAACTGTGCTTCATATTACATCGTTTGTAGGCTCATATTATAAGTATCTAATACAATATGTTTTATACTTTACATCACCATCCATGTTACGATTGTAATTCGGATTATTCGCCGAATATTGTTCGTACCAATTACCTACCTGCGCCGTTTACTCCTACTGTCTAGATCACATTTTTTTTCAATTACTTATGTGTTTAAAAATAGTAAATCTGAATAATTTATATTTTTGACTTTATTTCAATGATATTGTACAAAACAATCCAGTAGTTTTGGAGATAGGTGGCGAGATTGGTTCATACAAAGTACAAACATCCTGTCATTACAAATACATATACCTAACCTCTCCGTACCACCGTGAATATACAAATATAAGGTCAGGAACCTGGAACTTATGATTTGCAGCTGATTACGAAAAACGAGCTCCAAAACGAAAAATTGACTAGACATATTATCATAGTAAATCCAAGATTGCTGCAAATAAAATGGCGGTTCACATATTTTCTCTCACAACTCCGTTAAACGGTACTTAAAAATACTTTTATAATAATTGTTATTTAATTTTTTACCGTTATGTTAACCGAAAGTAGGCAGGTAGGGTATTTTGTTTGTACAAGGTTTGTCAAACCTGACAATTAAACAAGTAATCTCGTTAAATATTCATAAACAAGAAGTGTTTACCAAACTTGAGGTGGCTTCGCCGAACTTTGGATAACTTTACTTTATGTTGACCATCGACCATAATTTTGTAGTTTAATTGTACGGTTCCAGATATTAGAGAACTTTGCCAGTTTACTAACATAGTTAAACTTCAATATGTTACAGGTTACAGTATTTGGCACGTGAAGTGTACTTTTAGAGCGGGGGCACACGATGCGTTGCGGTGCCGCATCACAAAGATTTTACCGCAACAGTGGGCACACGACCGGTGCGGCGCCGCAACGTTGTTACGTCGCAGCGCAGAGTTGGACATTCTATAAATCCTAGTGACGCAAAAACAACTGAGCGGTGCCGCTCCGACGACGTCGCAACGCATTCACCCCTCCCCGCCTCGTCTCGGTGGTTGCAAGTCCGGTACAGCGCCAGAGCGCATCGTGTGACATGCCATAGATATTTCTATGTAAGACGACGCAGCGCGATCGCTCCGACGCCGCACCGCCGCCGCAACGCATAGTGTACCCCAGCTCTAACAAGTACTTGTAACAAGTAGTGTTTCATGTAGGTACACAATTCTAGCAGTTATGTTTTTGTCTTTTTTCAATTAAAAAATTAAAGTAAAAATCAAATATCACTGCCACTTGCCTCATATTTTACACCACGTAGAAATCGTTAGATCAAACGTGTACCTCTTCCAAGTCAGCCCGCTTCCATCATGGATCACATATTCACTTAACATAAGGTGAAATTATATATCTGAATTTATTTATTTTTTTTAATTTAAATTTTAAATGTAGGTACGACTCCATCATCATCATCATCATCATATTAGTCGATGGACGTCCGTTACAGGACATAGACCTTTTGTAGTGATACTTCAATTTAAGACTCTATATTATTCATAAAATACAGCTGAAACTGTAAAAGCCATTTAGCAAAAAAGTCGCGACTCAATCGGAAAACAAATGAACACTCGACTTTGTATGATTCGTTTACGAGGTTGGATGATTCGATTTTTCCAACGGTACGTGGCGAGCGAAAGGGATTACGGGATTAATTCATTTTGCTGACCAGTGACCAGTGGTCACAACTCGTTGCAACGTCAAGTTTTATTGCCCTAATTCCATGTACCAAACATGCAACGCGCAATAAACATGCAACCTTATCTATTATTAAATTTGTAACGAATTAAAAAATAGATTACATGTATTTGACACAGGCGAAATTGCAGACATTGCAACATCGTCGCAATAAAGCTTGTCTGTGGGTATTTTATTGGATATACTTTGGTCAACATTCTCACTCACCAAAGTAAGGAAGAGCTTAAGAGAAGAGAGGTTAAGAGCTCAAGAACTTCACCAACTAGTTTCTCCTTCTCCTTTCTACTGCAGAACAGCAAGACGTTGCGAACGGTGGCATCCATATATTGTGGATGTCCAGGCAACTCGTACGAAACGATTTGCATCCACATTTCTAACTCGTACAGAAAAAATTTGGAATGCCCTTCCGGCGTTTGTGTTTCCTGACATTTATAATTTAAACACCTTCAAAGCAAGAGTGAATAGGTATCTTCTAGGTAAGCGCGCTCCAACTTAGACCGCATTAATGCTTACCATCAGGCTTAATTGTAGTCAAGCGCTAGCCTACATTGCATTAAAAAAATATTCATAGATCAATTTATTGTTTTACTTTCTAGACATTAAATTTACTTAATTATTTTTTAATATATTAATTATTCTACATAATACCTAACTATTGTGCAATATAACACAGTTTTCTGTGTACTGATTGTTATATTTATTAATTTACACGAATAATAATGACGAAAGATTTGTATATTTGTATGTAATAATAAACTCAAAACTACTGGACCGATTATTCTATAAAATCCGTAACATTTTCAGTTTCTAAAAGTGTTAGCGAATAGTAGAAAATTGCTACAGGTATACAAAAATTCCGTTTAATAAAGAACGCCAAATTAACGACTTCTGTGAATGTTGAAATTAATCTAAAATTCTCTTGCTAAGGGAAAAATTTATTTAAAATTCTCTTGTTCTTCTCTTGATAAGGGAAATCTGCCCATTGGCCGTTGGAGATAACATTTGAGTTATAAGGTGCAATGTACGTTTCCGATGCGCCGTCAAGGTTCTGTAATCCATATAGCCTGTATTAGCAATACGGGTATTCCACCTAGTACAGGGCTGGCTTGTTTGTAAGACTTAGTCAATGAATAAAGAATTTTAATTTTTCATTTATGTATTTCGCGGGTGCAAAACAGTAACATAGCCCAGTTTCCAGGCGACGGGTTTGAAAGACTGGTTTGTTTTAGTCGGTGGAAGTCCAACATAACCTGATCTTTTAGTATCTGTTAAACATGTATGAGGATTTCCGCACATTAAGAAAGTTAATGCGTACTGCGAAGTTTTGCCATAAGTAGACGATGGTTTCTTCGATTTGGATTTATTGAAATTAGGAGTAGGTACCCTCTTGACATGGTGTAAAAACGAATACTATAAATAAAACGAATAAATGGAATAAAAACTTTTACACAATACAGATAGTAGAAAGGAAAATAAGAGATTAAATCCCTTTATCTTGAACCTCATTAAAAACTTATCACAAAGCTAACGGAGCGAATTTATAACAGACTCTTATCTCGCCTGGAGTGCATCCAAAACTTTATAAGGTATGTTCGTAATTACAGTTTTGACGGATCTGGGTTAATAATTTTATTTTAAAACCCATTTTACAAGCTTTTATGTGCCATTTAGTTTTATCTTCAAATAATGAACATTTTTATTTAGTTAAAAAGTTCGTTTTACCTTATAGTTATACCTACCTTGATTATTTTAACTTGGCAAATCAACACACATTGTGCTTGTGTATACGAAAGGCTAGCTGATGCCCGCGACTTTGTCCGTGAATTTGAAAATTTTCACTGTCTCGCGGGAGCTAAGGCAGTGAATATTGGAAAATCCTTTCATAGTGTAGCAAGCCGAATATCGGTTGTTTATTATAATTTCCCGGAAACGGGAATACCTTAATGATTATGGTGCTTGGAGGCCATTGGACCAGCTTCTACCTTCACATAGGAAGTAGAAACAATAAGAAATTGTAAATTGTTTTAAAAAAAGCAAATTAAGTTTCTTGCCGGTTATTCTTAAAAGAACCTGCCTTCCGAACCGGTGGTAGAATCTTTACAAAATAGCCAACTGACGTTTCAAAAGTGCTTCTAAACTGAGCCTACTTGAACTATATGAATTTTGTATTTTTTTTTGGATCTACACGGGTGAAACCGGGGTGTGCCCTACTTATTACAAACAAACTAAAAAAAGCCTTTCTGAAAACGTAAGAGGAAATGCTAATAGAATTGGATTCTGTTCCGGGATTCAATTACGTGCATGTTTGACGTCCTGACCGGAATATGTTACGGGCGACGTGTTGATTTTGTTTCTCAATAAATCCCTTTCCAACTTTCTTTTTCTCCCTGTTTGATAAAACGAAATTGTGATAGTAACTTCGTGAGACGTAAGCTGTTGATACCTATACCTCTAGCTGTGTTGTTGATGAGATGAAAGATTTATGAGAATTCCAAACAAGGCTATTTTTCGAGTTGTACAGGGTATAGAACTAGTATACAACTTTTTTGTCTTGCTCAATTTAGAAATAGTAAATTCTTTTAGTCATGATGGAGGGCACTTTGTGTCAGAATTAGTCTGGGGAAGTAACCGTTATACTATTCGTAACCTATTAATTTCTGCTATTTGGAAGTTTCGGTGTAAAGAGTTACTGGTGAACGTACATGATTTCAGGAACCCTAGATCTTCTGATTTTGAAATTCTTGTTCGATGCTAGGAAACCTAGACTAGATAGGGCAGCACTAGGAGCCCTAGACTAGATAGAGCTGCTAGGAACCCTAGACTAGATAGGGTTGCTAAGAGCACTAGGCTCGCCCCGTTAGGCTGTAAGTCAATCAACTGCGACAACATCATTATTATACCATCATTCCATTGTTTTTCGTACTACTAGTAACGTAGGTCGACGATTATTTTGGTAATCCGAATTTTTAACACAGCAGCAAAATAATGACGGAGTGCTTTTCGAAATTATTTGGTATTTTGCCCTGGATGATTAATTGCTAATAATATGATTTTGAAAGAATATGCCCTCCGTACTCTAGCTCACTTTTTTACAGTGTACCTACCTAATAAAAGAAATAACCATTTAGGTATCTTTATTAAGTAAGTCATGGAAATCCAATTTATTTTAATTGTTTTTCATGCATGTTGCTTTCTGAAAAAGTGCGTAATTTTTTTGATTGCAAATATGAAACTTGTGATTGATCTGGCGTTCCCTATACGTTTTTCGGAATCCATCCAAAATCCATCCATCTAAACTATCCACAAAATTCATCCATCCATTTCAAGTTCCATTTCATCCAGGCGTCACCACTAAAAGCGTAGATTTACGTACCTACTCGTACCTACATACATACGAGAACGTAGATCGTGAGAGTAAAAACACATTTGTCCAATGTAAACCGTTTCCTACTCGAATTTGCATGCGATGCGCTTGCAGTCCCATTTCGTTCGGAAAACCCCCGTACCAGACCAACGAGCGTATCGTTTCCGGAAAAGTTAGGGGGTTAGTTTACACTAAAAAGAATTTACTTTTCCTAAAACGGAACGTAGGGAATTGAATTGCAAGTGAATTCGTATTGCCGCGTGTATTGAACCGTAGGTGCACGTTCTAGAATTTGATTTTTTAGTGATTAGGAGAATAACTTTCGTTGTTAACAATGCGACTAAATAAAATTAAGACAATTAGCTACATTGTTCGCCTCAGTTTCGACAGTGTATTTTCTATATGATTTCGACGAGCTCTGTATAACGTAGTGACATGGTAGATGTAAGATCTTTGAATGAAACAGATATTTTTTTTTTTTTTTAAAAGAATATTTGCCATATCTTTTATAATATGACCAATATTCCTATTCCCCTCCAACTAGTCGGGAAAGACTGTTTTAACTGTTTTAGAAATTAAAGCGTGTACCAACCTGGTAATGATTTAGTTTTGCGTTACAACTTGTAAGCCCATGATTAAAATGTACCGATGCGTTCAAAAGTAAACGGGCATATTCAGACATATTAAGGGAATGTAGCCGAACACAGAAGACTAAAAATTCAAAGCAGCTGTTTGAATGAAATGTTTTTTTATGGAGAAAAAGACATTATTTCCAGCAGCAATAAGACAGTTTTTTACAAAATTTAAGAGAATTATACACAAAACTAGCTGACACTCCAGTTTCCGTAGGAATACGGGGATAATATATAGCCTATAGCTTTCCTAGATAAACGGGCTATCTAACACTGAAGCATTTTTCAAATCAGACTAGTAGTTCCTGAGATTAGCGAGTTCAAGCAAACAAACGAACTATTAGTATAGATTTAAGGGAAATTAATTATATTATACCACTGACATTTGACATTTGTAAGAACGTACCTACAAAATTTGAAAAGTATCTAAACGAAAAATGAATGGTCAAACGGAACAAATAACGCATCATAAAACATCGTTCAGGGGAGAATTTTACGTGTCGTAAAAACCCTATAAAAATCACTGTAATGTAATTGATTATCATGGAAATTTATGGTTTCCTTTATTCCCGTATTATTTCTTGTTAGGACTGTGATTGCTTACTCTTTATAAAATAGCACATTAAAGATTTTAGCACATAGAATATTCTTGTACATACTTGAGTGAACATACCATTTTTTTGTTTTATTGAAAGACAAGTTAGTTCTTGACTGCGATCTCACCTGATGTTAGTGACGATGCAGTTGTAGATGGATGCGGGCTAACTTGGAAGTGGTACATCCTACCCATCATACCTACGAGTCTGTACCTAGTAGTAGAGGTCTCATAGGAGACGCCCTTAGAGAGTCGTTCCGTTCTCTATCTTTCTTTCAGCCTTCGGGTCTCATCAGGCGATGCTTCTGCGCTCGCCCAACCCCCCCGGTGACGCCGTAGTGGTTCCGCAGGGAGCTATCGGCACCTACTCAAACAGAAAAAAAAAACCTACCAGTACCTCTAATGGTTTCTACGCGACATCATTGATCGCTCTCATGAATCGCTTCATGAGTCGCTTGACTATACGTCTCTGCAGGGAGCAGCTGCAGCTGTAGTAGTAAATTAGTAGATCGGAGGACTATATTTTTCGTCTCAGAACACAAAAATGTAGTTAATTGGACACATCCACTTTTGTACGAGTTTTTTGGCGCAAAATAATCTTTGCTAGCCGCAAGGTCGCAGGCGCAAGGTGCTTTGTACATGACCAATGGTTTTGTAAAATGTGGGTATGCATTACAGAGTCAGAAATTATTTCTATTTACAGCATCGTGTGACAGAGACGAATTTCTTCTAGAAGAGTTTGTGACTATCTAGGTGTTTTTCATAACGTGAAGTTTGAATTCGTCTGTGGCTCTTTATGCCACACGTTACTGTAGAGATGATTTTTAAAAGTGTGTCTAAAAGTGCGTGTCTGTTGCAGACGCAGGCGCAGGCGGGGCGGGCGTACGGCGCGCGGATGCATGGCGCTGCTGTACCGCGCGACGCGGCTCAAGGACCGCGCGGACACGCACGTGTTCACCTTCGTGGTCACCCGCTCCGCCACCCGCGAGCCCGACCGCGACGTCACCTCCAAGGACTTCTGCTGC
The DNA here is from genome assembly GCF_947172395.1 of Bicyclus anynana. Classification (NCBI taxonomy): domain Eukaryota; kingdom Metazoa; phylum Arthropoda; class Insecta; order Lepidoptera; family Nymphalidae; genus Bicyclus; species Bicyclus anynana. The sequence goes on from NC_069083.1 coordinate 16,693,641, forward strand.
GCGCACCAGCGATGGGCCGTCGCCTTCAGCCGCACCGAGGCCTCGCTGGGTACGTCCCTGTCTTACCAGGGGTTGAGTCACTGACTCCGCCAACCGCGACGTCACCGCCAAGGTGCTCTTCAGCTTCAACTTCTCTATTATAATATCATACTTAAGGTACTCGTATAGCGAAATACGACGCTATACGAGTACCTTAAGTACAAATACCTTAAAACATAATACGAATGTTGAAAATATTTTGTATTTTCAGCAAAAAATGCTTAAAGAGTCCATCATTATTTTCAAGAGAGATACCTATACAATGCATACTTGAATTCTCATTGGAGCCTTTTCTAACACGGGTTTTTCTCCGCAGGCGTATACCTGGTGTGGCGCGGCGTGTGCGAAGGCATGCGCGTGTACGTCGACTTCACATTCACGCTGCTCAGTCGCGACCACTTCACCGCTAACGAGGGCTTCTCCGGCAAACAAGTCCGCTTCTACGCGGGCTGCGCGGCGCAGGGCCGCGGCCGCTGCGTGTCACTCAGCGAACTCAACGCCAAGTTCGCGGACGCGCGCGGCGAGTTCCAGCTGGAACTGAGCATGTCACGTGTGCGAACCTTGTACTCTTGTGAATTGCGAGCTCCCCGATTGGATACGCCTCCGATAGCATTCGCCGGATTCGACTGGTCGGTGTCAGCGTCGGGTGGAGTCGGCAAGGAGCCTTTGACCCTGCGACTGCAGCGGTTGTCCGGGGAAGGTCAACGTTGTCGCGTTCGATATGCCCTCGCTTTGGGAGAAGGCGACCGTCGAGTACACTCCGGTCCCCTTGAATGTTTATGCGATGCTGAAGGGGGTACCCCACCATGGACGCCGCGGCCGCCGACCCGTTTGATTCATAAAGGAGTTCGACTAACCGTGGAGCTGGTGTGGGCGAGAGCATTGGCAGAGTTGGCGGTGCCGGTGGCCGGACGCGCGGCGACTTGCTACGATCGAGACAAGCAGGCGTGGGGGTTGCGCTGCGACACGCACTCGGAGACCGTGCGCCTGCATATGCTCTACCGGGACGTTCACCATGTGCCGCGCAACCACCTGCGCTATGTCAGCTGGTCGGCTTGGCTGGTGCGAGTGGCGCCCGCGGCCGGCGAGTCAGAAGCCGAAGAGCTACCCGGGGCACCCTTCGAGAACTACTACGCTCAAGAAAGCGCCGACGAGGGGCTAATGATGGAGACAGCGTTGAGGGTAGAGGACGTGTCTCGCGCGGGCAGCCCGTTTCTGCATCCGGGCGGGGAACTTCGTGTGCGGCTCGAGTGGACCGACACATATCTCTTATTTCAAGCGACCTATCATGTCTACGACGATCTTTGTCGATTACACGCTCACCAAATGAGGTAAGACTCTATTGACTGATGTTCCGTAATAAATTAACCATTATCAGCCGATAAGCGACCACTACAGGAATTCAGAAGGACCTAAGAAAAGGACGTCTTCAAAAACTGATGACTTTAAAAACATTACGATCTTGAATTTCCTGCATTTATCGGCTCGTTGCACCACGTCTAAGGTTGCACCTAGTGGTGATTAGACCAATCCTGTGCTTTCCGGTGCAGGTTTCCGGCACCTTAGTGCCGGAATGACGACATCCAGCAGCTCGTCAAGCTAACTAAGCTCATTTCCATTGCAGCATTGCTACATGTTCTTTAGTTATTCTACGGATCATTTCATTTGATCACGTTTTTATGAGCCAAATTATTTACATTTTTACTTTTTATGTATAAACTTGTCAACATACAGATTTCAATAGCTTAAAAAAAATAAGTAGCCAATTAGGTTTAGGTAAAACAGTTGGCACGTAAAACATCGTTGGAGCTAAAGTTGGGTGGTTGTTGCAGGCGTGAGATCGCAGCGCTGCAGGCGGAGAACTACTCGCTGGAGCGGCAGCTGTTCAGCTACCAGAAGACGCTGGCGTTCGCGCAGGCGCAGGCGGGCGGCGAGGCGGCCGAGGGCGGGCGGCGCTCGCCGGCCGAGCGCTCGCTGTCAACGGACACGGAGTACGCGTGAGACGGGCGCCGGCAGCGCGCCCTGAGCCCGCTGGCCGCCTTCTACAAGCCCGCACTCAACCCTTCTATCCTTTCGACTGATTCTAACGTTTTTGAGCGATTTATCTATTTTTCTAAACGTTTTATGGCGAGCTGCGCCCTCGTCCGCACCGCTTCCCGCCGGTCGCCTGCACTCTCGCCGCTCGGATCTATCGATAGCTGATTATTGTATTCGACTACTTTTTCTATTTATCTGTACATAAAATATATTTAGATATAATATATTATGTATATTTCTTAACTTGAAACTCGAATTCATATACTACGACAGTCGATTTATGAATAAAATAATTAAAAATATAGCATATTGTATTTTTATTATCAATTCAAAATCCTAGACTTCCCACCCCAAGTCAAGCGTAGAGAAGTTGTCCTTACTAATGTTAATCCCAGTACCTAAAGTGGACTGGACGTTGAATCTAGAAGTTACATCAGCGCAAGCCTTTACTTTCAATAGGTAACTGTTCCCAAAAACTACTCTCTTCGCGACAGCGAAGAGCCGAGTCGCCCACGCCTAGCTATGGTACGAGTATTGGTTAAGTCTTGAAAAAAAAGATCAATTTGCTATTATTATGGTTATGGTCAAGTATGACTGACTGAGACTGAGTTCCTGGCTCGAGGGGAACTTTAGAGGTTCTTTAGATTAAAAAACTGTATTTTTGAGTTTTTAGAGTTGATCGTTAAGTATCTAAGGGCCATAATGACCGCCTTAAGAAGGCTCAGTCACTTGATGATGGAATGGATTGGATTAGGGGAAGACGAAGCAAGCTATGCTATGTGTATCTCTGCGTGTTTAAATATTGTTTAAGCGTGTTTTAAGTATTGTTGTACCAATAAATAGCGATGGAAAATTATAAAATGAAATAAAAAATAACCGTTTAAAAATGCAGTCATTTTAACTGATAACATCATCGTTAACACGACAATTTTCAAATGGCTAATTCATAGGAATACATTTTGATTTGCAATAACTAAACGCCAAAGCCGTGCTGTCAACTACTGTCAACTGTCAATTTAGATAATGACATAACAGATGTCAATGTCAAGTGTCAACTGTCATGCTCGTTTCCTTCATGTCTGTCAAATCAAAGTTTGTTTACAAGTCGCATTGCGCACGTTTTTATTTTTGTTCCAATTTTAAACAATTTCAAATTTATAATGGCGCAAGGTAAAATGAAAGTAAAAAGCAAGGTGCCATCAGGTGCTAAATCTAAAGTAAAAAAAGCAAAAGGTAAGGCGGTCACGAAGAGAATCAACGCGCCAGTGAAAAGTAAGGCAAAGGTTAAAGCGGCTGAACGCAATAAGATGAAGGCTACGGTGACGAAAATGGTGAATGCGGCGGCGGAGCAGCAACTGAGAGCTCTGGCCAACGATACTCCACAACTTTCTGAGGCCCAAAAGCGAGTAGCTAGCGCTCCCACGGCCCCTGCACCAGCGAAGTGAAATAACCTCAAAAGTGGACTTCAGTGTTGACTCACAGTGAACTAGTGTTGTATACAAGTATCCCGAAACCTTGATTATCTAGCATCGATACTCTGAAGGCTGATAAATGTCAGATAATCTTAACATAAGTTTTGTGATTTTACTAACTTTAAAGTCCAAGACAAGACAGTGCTTTCACAAGTTTTGTCTTGCCAGTTTCAACAGTTATCAAAAGACGGTGAAACCAGTCTTTAACCTTTTTACTTAATCAAAAAATAATGTTAGCTGTGGCTAAATTTAATTTAATTATTGAGGCTTAAACTAAACTTTAACCACTAAGAATTTTTATTTAATTAAAACTTTCCATTACTAGCTGTCATATCCCTAATGTTTCTCTGTAGAAATATGAATTATGAAGTTAAGTTTTTCTAAAATTGTTATTAGGTAAACTTCAAGTCTGCTCTGAACATGATATGCATGGCTGCGCTGTGTACAATTACATAATATCCTAGTGGTATTACCTTACATTAATTTGATTATGTTATGATGTGTTCTTTTTATAAAACAAAAGCACCAAAAAATAATGTTTTTTAATGGAATAATTACTTAATTTACTAAACTATTTATTCTTCTAGAGATGTATTTCTGCAATTTCTTAGTTACTTTTTTCAATCAAGTAGTTCAATCAAGTATTAGTCTTTTAGTAATTGCAGGTGTGTTCAAATTTTTTTTTGCCTCTGGAGTAAGCTCTTTAAGGTGAATTGTACAATACCTACGTCCTACACTGCTAGTTTCACAATAATTTGTAAAATATAATGTTAATTGTAAATATTAAATGTTGTTTGGATTGTAATTATTTGTTTATTATTTTCATTATAGTTATGTAGCTGTGTTATTGTTTTTATTAATTTAAGTTTAGAATATAAAAAATATACAGTCCATTGATTATGAAACACGGCCAAAACTGATATATATGTCGGTGTATGCACGAATCGTTTCTAAGAGCCCTGTATGGATTCAAAACTATTGGGGTATACTTTAATGTTGTGGTCTTAGGCCCTTTTTCACAACATTTTTTGCATTCTTTACAAGTACATTGACTAAATCAAACCTGATAGTAAATGATGATGCAATCTAAGATGGAAGCGGGCTAATTTGTTAGGCATATGATGATAATCCACACACATTTCTGTTTCTACACAACATACCAGAATGCTACATTGCTTAGTACATTTTTGCTGGTAGGATGACAATCATTATCAACCCATACTCGGTTTACTGCTGAGCACGAGTCTCCTCTCAGAATCTGAGCAGAGGTCATATCCACTGGGCTATCACGGCGCACAAAGGATGACAATATTCCTACAATAATAATAATTAATACGAGTATCTTCTTCTTCTTCTTCTTTCTTCTGGGCCGTTTCCGCACTTAGCCAAGTGTTTGGCCGTTGTGCGTGGGTCCCTCGGTGTAGGTTCAATAATCAAGAACTAGAATACACAAAAAAAAATAAAATAAAAATAAAAATTAACTAGTCAAAAAACAAATTTAAAAATATCCTAAACATAAAATCTATTCTAGTAACAATTTAATTTTATTTACAAGCTGATAAACAGGTGTGTGAAAAATGTCTAATTCAAAATTTCTACTAGTGAGATCATTGAGCAGGCGCAGCGCTTGAGCCAGTGGCGCATGCTGGCTCACTTTAGTTCTGCCACACGGCACCGCAAACAACTGGCGACGTCGGCAACTTACATACTTGTCGGGAACATGTAAATCTATTGACCCTAATATAACAGAGTTACTTTTTTCACCTCTCATTAAATTTATTATGTACTGTAGCAGTGCTACTTTACGTCTTATCTCAAGTTTATTGTACCCTGTCATACCCAGAAGAAAGACGCTTGGATAAATAGTAGGATAACCCACTGACTACCCATATTGTTTCTTATAAAGCCAACGGACGAACTTTTTTTGAATCTTTTCTATAATATCTATGTATTTGTACTCAAACGGACTCCAAATGATGGCATTACATTCGAGTTTACTTCGCACATACGCATTATACAGAGTCTTTATTATAGCAATTGAGTTAAAATGCTGTGATTGTCGGAGTACAAACCCAAGAGTTTTATAGGCTTTACCACAAATATCCTGTATGTGACTGCGAAATGATAAGTCTTCAGACATACTTGTCCCTAGATCCCTAATTGCAGTCACACGCAAAATACTTGTGTCACCTAACTTCTCCTGTTCTCAGCTTGTCTCGTGTGAGGTTCATAAGTTTCTTTGTTATCCTTGGGTCGAGGCCTGGGAGTGCCTCTTTTGTATGTCTACATGTGGTTATGCTGTCCCATAGTTCGGCGTGGGTTCTGATGGTTTGTTTGTGCAACCATGTTTTGTATTCACTGAACGGTATGGGTACTATTGGTTCGGGTCCTACTACCTTCAGTGTCATGGCGCCAGTTTATCAGCCGCTTCATTACCTAAAATCAGACACTTGACATTGAATTTAATAATGAAATTATTGACATTGCTTATTGTACAAATTTTTTTAGGAATTAAGTTTGACGAGCATTGCGATTTTAAAAATCATATTGAGGACATTTGTGGTAAAATTAATAAGTTTATACACCCCTTACGTCGCCTTAGACGAACCGTTTCCATTGATGCTGCACTGACAGCCTACCATGGCTATGTCATGTCTGTGCTGCGTTACGGAATCGTAATATGGGGAAACTCTGTAAGTATAAACAAACTGTTTGTAACACAAAAAAAGTGTATTAGAAGCATTTTTCTTATGGAGCAGACTGATTCGTGTAGGCCTATATTTGAGACCCATAACCTACCTACACTACCATGTTTATATATTTGAAGCGTCAGTTTTCGTACATCGGCACTTAGAATATTTCAAAATAAATGAAAATCCACGGAAAAGAAATAAGGCTCGGTTATGTCAAACGCACTATAAATTAAAACAGTCATTAAAATCACCTCATGCCATGTGCGTTAAAATATATAACAAATTAGATGAAGGTTTAAAAAACCAAACTACTCGCAATTTTAAAACCAATCTCTTTCGTTGGCTGTGTAGTAAAAGATTTTATTCAGTACATGAATTTCTCGCTAATAAATTATAATCATTGTCTGACATTCTAATATTACGAGTAATGCTTGACTTTCTTTTAATCTATAATTATTCTATTTTTTAATTATTATTTATCGTGTATTATGTACTCTGACGTAGACTAAATTTCGTTTTGACATGTATAATTTTATGCTTATTTCAAATTTAAATTGTATCACTAAATTAAAACAATTGTATGATTGTGGGTAAGTAATATATACTCAAACAATCATATAAATTGTAAAATTTGCGCGCCATTTATATGGCAATACACTGTGACTTTATATTTTGTATGTCCATCTTGTATATTTATTAAGTGTATTAAGGCAAATAAAGTTCATTTCATTTCATTTCATTTCATTTCATTTCATTTAAAATTCCGCTGTGTCCCTTTATCCATCTTAAGGTAACTAAGTTATTTGTTGCAAGTTTTGTTAGGGCCTTGTGACAGTCTAGCAGTAGTTTTGACGTAGTCGAGTGTTTTGCCAGTGCTTTTAGTACTGCTTGACTGTCGCTAAGTATATTAATGTTAAAATTTTTTACCTGTCTGTTGGTCACGGCAACAGCCGCTGTTGTGATGCCGACGCATTCTGCCTGGAAGACTGAGTTGTGTTTACCAAGCGCTTGTGCAATCCGTATGTTGAGGTCTTGGCAGTAGACTCCTGCTCCAGTACCTGTGTATGTAAAAAATTCGGTAGGTAATTCAGTATAAATCAGTTTATTCAGTATAAATCAGTTTAATTGTCAGCTACAGGAGACGCGATATGGAGCTTAGACCCACCACACTCCTTCAATGCGGGTCGGCAGGCTTAGGGTGATAATGTAAAATTGTTCAAGTGCTAATGACCAGGCTCAACGCTTAACCTGCTCTCCGAAGCACAGGGGTGTGCAACAACACCACGATCTTCCCAACTTCAGACTGAGAATCTATACTGAGAGACGAATATCTTAGCATTCCATGGATTCACCGTGCAGGTGCCGGGTCCATCGTGTGGTAGAGAGAAAAACACCAAGCAAAATCCAGGACTTGTGACTACTGGATGTAGGGTTAAGGAATTCCTTGACGATCGATCAACACTCCCCTTCTCTGCTCGTGTTGTTCTCCATACCTATCCGAATTTGGTAAGATCCTATTAGAGCAGCTTTGGATACTCGTTCTAATATAGAACTAGCTGCACTTCTAGACAGGCCAAGGTCTTTTAGCAAGTTATGGAGAGATTTTGCTGGTAATCCTCTCGCACTTACTTCTACGGCGTACAGACTAACTACATAGCCATTTTTAGTTAGTTCATTTGTTAGGTCATAATATTTATTCACTTTTAAACTGTGGTCCTTCGGAATGTTAGTCTCCCACGGCACAGTAAGCTCTATAAGTACCTACTATTCGCTTTGTTTGTTTGGACAAAAGGAAAATGTCTGGTCTAGACCTCGAAATAGCGAAACTTTCTTAGAAGACCGAAAAACTCAGTATCTATTAGCTGATAGTAGGTTGGTATAGATTTTGTTATCAGAATTAGGAACACAATCTATACCTCCCTGTCTACCTTTTGTGTTAGCCAGCCATTTCTATTGATTATTTATTAATTGGTATCACATTACATAACATCTAAAGCTTAATTGCTCTGTTTTTGAGAGGGTTGGTTACCTTTGTCCCAAAAACTTCAAGCAATAGCAATATCTATACTTATAATAAATCTGTAGAGAGGTCAATTCTGTACATGAAATATATTTCCAAATTAACTATCAGGGGGTGATTAGTGATCGATACTGATGCCAAAAATGCAATCAGTAAAATTTTTGTCTGTCTGTCTGTCTGTCTGTCTGTCTGTCTGTCTGTCTGTCTGTCTGTCTGTATGTTCTTTATAGAAACAAAAACTACTGGAAGGATTTTAACGAAACTTGGTACAATTATTCAACATACTCCTGGGCAGGTTATAGTATACTTTTCATTACGCTACAATCAATAGGAGCAGAGCAGTGAAGAGAAATGTTGAGAAAACGGGAGAAGTTACTCAATTTTTTAAGCTTCCGTCGCGTGTACAGCCTTAATGGTTAAAGCTACATGGAAATCATGTATGACGGAAATGTTTTCCTTAAAATTATCTATAAAAACACAACAGCATATATATATCTATCTTTTATGGTTGACTCACGATAACACGTGTAACTCCCGATAGCTTAGCAGTTCGGAGCTTTCTAATTGTATTTGCCTACTCTTATGTTTATACCACTCATCACTCATCCCTAACTAAAAAAGTTAACATTATTACCTATTCAATAAAAAAAGAATCATGAAAATCGGTAAAGAAACACCAAAGTTATACAAGAAATACGCTAAGCCATCGCGCGTGAATACTAATTCATGCTATATGGATTATTTTTGTGTAACGGTTGCCGCGCTCGATGCGACTCGCGGGGGGGGGGGGGAATTAATAAAGAAGTGCAGCCTTAAAGAGTAGGGTAGGAGTAGTGTAGGGTAGGGGTAGGGTAGTGGTAGTGTAGGGGTAGGGTTGGGATAGGGTAGGGTAGGATAGGGGTAGTTGAAAGTTTACAACGACTTTCACGCGGACGAAGTCGCGGGCGTCCGCTAGTTTGATACTATATTTAATATCATGTAGGATGATGCGGGTGACAGTTCGTTTCGCTCTTGAATGTTTGTCGCGATTCACGATAATAGTATGTAATAAGAACGTCATACAGTCGACTGTCACCGTACCCATGCTATCTGAAATACACTTAAGATACAATGTAATGTTGAAGGAAGCAGGAATCGAATCCAGGACTTTCTGTTTGGATAACAACAATAATATTTGTTCTATAGGCGGCCACTAAATTTATGTAGGTATTTTAGGGACCTTACGCAGTTTGAATTAGGGTTGTCACTAGCTCTTGGAAAACAGTAAGCTGTACTTGTTCGAAATTTAAAATAAAAGAAGCCATATTTATTTTGCCACATTGGCCTACCTGCTCGTACATAACAAAAATCTGCGACAATGATGTTTTTCTTTTTTCAAGAATTTTACTAAAGCTAGAGAGTGTTTGAAATTGTCTCTACCTCACTCTGTCTATCACCACACTACAGATACTAGTGACTAATTTAAACTCAAACTGTGGTCTTTTATCAACATTACATACATGATAGATTTGCTGAATCGATCGTTTTTGTGAAAAAATTAAAGCCACCGAATTCATTTGAATAAATGGTAGGTAATTTGCCAATATGACCAAACATCGTTACAGAATAGCGCTTCAAATTCATTTCAATGCTTGGTAAGCTTCAAAGCCCCCGGCTATTTACAGGAGAGAAAAAGCTTGTATTGAGTCAAAAGTTTGATCATGATGATGATGGCTTTAAAATGTTATTACGAGTGACAGCCCTAATTCCAACCTGTTTAATATTCGCGCGTCCAAATCGATATCGTTAACGAATGCAATTTAATTTATGTGATGTCGCAGCTGAAACTAATTTAAATTATTAATTACGTTCTGCGGGTGACATAATTTTACCTGGTAATTAGTGCGCTAAAATAACAACATGTGTGTAGATGTTTCACGTCATTTTAGGAGACCAAAAACGTCAGACTCAAACCTGAGAGGTCGTGGGTTCCGTCTTTTTTTTAGGCAAGGCTTGCGCTTGATGGAAAGCATTAATGCGGTCTAAGTTATAGCGCGCTTACATATATGATGCTTAATCATATATGTAACTCTCGTTAATCTCGTCTCGTAATCATATATGTTACTCTTGCTTTGAAGGTGTTGTAATGAAACACAAACGCCGTCATTCCAAATTTTTGCTGTGGCCTGTGCCTACTTACGAGTTGCCTGGACATCCACAACGTAAGGATGCCAGTAGGATGTAGTTATCATCATTATCAGCCTATTTTAACGGCACATTACATGGTCACGTCTTTATGGCGACCCACCACGGTGCTCCAATTGGCAAGCTTAGGGTGACAAAACTCTTCAAGGCACGTGGGTGAAACAATAACAATTTCCCAACTCCGGGCTGAGAATCTCAACTAAAATTTTCTTGGAAGAAAGAAAAGCTCAGGGCCTGTAGCCATGAGGTTCGTCGATTTTCTTTCTACAATCACAAACGCAAACGCAATCGCAAACTAACATTAAAAATCAGATCAATTAACGATAGGATCCGTCCGTCATTCTCATGCATTTTTTAACGTAAGCGTTAGCGTTTGTAGAAAGAGAACGGACGTGCCACACGGCAGTTTCCCATAACCCATGTTCCGAAACCATACACCCCAAACACTGGACCAACGAATAAGTTAAACAAAAACTTGTAAAAAGAGCATTTCCTAAATTAACCAAACCGGGTAATGAACCCGGAACGGGTTGCAGCCGCAGCCGAGGCGGGACTCGCCGCTGCCTCGGGGGGTTTGTCAAATTGCTTACAATTTGCGCCTCCGAAGACAGGCTTGATTCAAACTTAATATTACATTCAGTGCACCATTTACTTTATATTATAGACTTGTGTTTGTATGTTTGAACGCACTAATCTCACGAATTACATACAGCTACAACTGTCCACTTTATTAGAAGCTACAGTTAACTTGCGTAATGTAGATTATAGACTAGTATACACCCGTGACTAGGTACGCGTAGAATTATCATTGATAAGGGTTGATCGTTTATTAACTTCCCGCTAGTACCTACTGAGTACTAAGTATCGAAGTTATTGATTTCATCCTGTTTTTCGAAAATAGGGTTTACATTGAATCTCGACATTTTGAGGCTCAAGGAAGCTATCCAGACGATTTTACGTGCAGTTTAATTACGATTTAAAAAAAAATAACCAGGTCTATACTAGTTTTGAGACCATCAAGGGTCAACTGTTTTACAATTGTTTTTTTTTTGGTAAGGGAATGGAAAATTTTTCAGAGATACCCGTCTCCTTACAGAGGAGTAGTTCAAGTTATGACGGACACTTACATGTAATTCCCCCGGTAACCACTCTCATTACATTATTTTTAAGCTCTGAGTCCTCAAAGAAACTCCGGTGCCTCTCTTGCACTACCCCTCTGCCGTATGCGCAGATTTATGCTTTATAAAAACTAATTACTATTTAAATATTCGTACATACACGTAATAATAAAACCTCCTTTTTTAAAGTCGAATAAAAAAGAATCTCGCTTGTTGAGTAATATTGTTTTAAATAAACATAAACAAAAACTCGCCACAAACATACTGAGAGTAAGGTGGGCCTAAATCGATTCGGCAATCTTTATTTTCGTGCCGAGATTAAATTTTTTTCTGAAGTCACTTCACTGTAATTCGGTGAAGTTTGAGGTTTTTTATTTTTAAATTATATTGCATGTTGCGTATGTGGGTATGGGTAACGTATTCAAGGCAATGTCGCACGGTGACTGAACGCGATTTTAGGGATGTATTGTGATCCCTTTACTTGATATCGATTTTATCGCATGCACCAAAATTCGGAAAGACTCTAGGGTCGTACGTGTGAGGATTTAAATGTATGTTCGTGTACGATTAAATTCTAAAATGTTACGATTCCGCTTAAAGCTATAAGTATTTCAATGAATCGAATGCTTTTAGGCGCCCTTCTTAAGTAGTGCCCCCAGGTTCTTAGGTTCAGTTTGTCGTTACAACTATAATTAATTCAGGGATTAATTAGGTAATTAGGTTCTTCGTCGTTGCCTTTGTACGCCTCTGAAATAACCTAATAAGTATTGAAGTAATTGTAGATAGGAATGAAGTTACATTTATTTGTCATGATGATCATAAGCTTTAATTTCTTAGACATGATCAATATTGCCTTGTAAGACTGCGACGTGATAATCCACCGAGTGATTATCGAACCCATGACTAAGTCCCTTCCTAACAATCATAGAACTATTGTGTATACTACAGTCAAACATTAAAACGGTAAAACGATCGACATCGACATCGCTACCAAAAAATATGCGCACACCCATCACTGGGCCGAAAGCGGTGTTGTGGGCATCAAGGGAAGCGGGGAGGTGATGCGCCGATTTCTCCGAATAAGATTAATAAATGCAGGCGGGGAGGGGACACAGCGGCTAATGACACGACGCTGCAGATATTTTTTATCGCGAATTTAAAACAAACTGGTTGCGCCGGTAGCTGGCCATCCCCCGCCCCGCGCCCGTGCGCCGTGCAGCCGCGCTCGAGCCGATTGTCACACCTACTTAGAGCTTTTGTTACGTAAATAGGTTCGCTACTTTGCTCGTCACGCCTCGGGTTCCCTTGTCTATATTTAAATGTTCGGTTAGTCGGCTACGTTTAGGACTACGGTCACGTTTGGGGTGAACGGAACTGATGTTTTTTTGGCTGCGATTTTTGGACGAGTGGGTTTTTATGTTTTGAAGTTGACGAAATCAGCATCTGATGAACGGAAAGCCCTCCCCTATATAAAAAAAAACACTTTGCTGTGCAAAAATAGACATCTGATAATGAAGTGCATTGGGCCGGTAAATCCAGGAGTTGTTTCATATGCTAGGGATCTTACAATATCATAGGTATTTCTAGAATAATAAACATATGCACAAAATATAGCAATGTTGCATAGCGGGAAATAAGTGAAACGGTAGAAGAAACTACTTATGTGGACATACACACAAAATAGAAAGATAGATACAACATGTATGTATTCGATAAATACCGTTATCATTTAGTAGTTGACAAAACAAACAGACAGGCCTTTAGTCATCACTTGAAAACAGAGTAATATTTCGCAAGTCATGCTATAGGAACATGTAGGAATTATATTACGCTAGCCTGCGCCTGTTTACACCAGGCATTCGAGTAAGTTCTCCTTCTTTGCCGCTACACTCTTGAAGACAGAGTGGTCGTGCTCGTGATTTAGGGGCTCACGATTCGTCGCAATTCCTCCCGTTAAACTTAGCACATTCGTAGAGCGAACCATGGAGAACTGCTTTGACTTGGTCAGTCATGAGCCCTGCAGACCAGAACAGCAACAATACTGCTTTACAAAAAAAGACGGTGGTAGCTAGTGGTAGTTTTCCGTGACAAGCTGTATTATGAACTCTTAAAAGATTCCTTAAATTAAAATTCCTTAATTTCAAGTAGACTTTGTTACAAGAACTTTTGACTCTATATAATATAGATATATAGGTATAAAGGCTCTACCTTCAGTTCGAAAGGCAGGTTCTGCTGAGAAGAACTGGTGACAATTTTCCCATTCCCCTCCAATTAGTCGGGAAAGACTGTGCGAGGAGTGGGTACGACAATAGACCAACGGGGCGGGGATCGAACCACCACCCCAAGGTAATGTTTACGACCTCTCTTTCCGTAGAGCTATTACTGAGTTATTTTTTTTGTCTAATAATATTTATTTATTTATTATTTATATAAAACATAATATTTTATGTCATTACGTAAAATAATTAATTCTACTTCCTCTGTGAAGATGTAAATACGATCCAATTCATATATTTCTTAGGTACATACTTACCTATGTATCCAATAACATTTTCCCACACAGTTCTATTAAATTCTAAAATAGAACGGTAAGCAGATTCAAATTGAAGTCCAGTTAACAGAGATGCAAATACGACTGGTTATTAGTAAGATATCAGTCTGTCCGATGGTCGGAGCGAATGCAAAAACATTTCCGATGCGATTCAGGCTGAACTAGTTGGTGTAACGGTGCAGGCTTGTATCGCGGACCGTTTTGCCGGTTTATTGGGAAAAAGTGGATTGAATAACGATGTCAACGCGAACTAGGGAGTCGCCTAGTAAATGCTGATTGAAATGCTTATACAAGATACTTATTTTGTGCGCTTTATTGCACAAACTGGGAAATGAATTGCACTAAGTGTAACTAGCTACAATATTTAGTTACCAATAAAACAAAACACGATGTAAGTATATTTTTTAAATGTGAACTTAATCTGTTCGTAAGTTTATTCTACACATACCTCTGACGGTGTCTACACGCCATCGTGCTAGGACGATAAATCGCTTGGCGGTATGTCTTTGTCAGTAGGGTGGTAACTGAAGTACTTGTACCGAATCGTAAATCTATGCTGAAGACAATATAATAAAGGGTTGTGAAGTCAATGGTGTTACACCCGTTTCCCGCTGTCAATCTTCGTACACTATCATTAAATTCAGATATGAAAGAACTATTTTTCAATTATTACCAGCAGACGTCACGTGGTTTCACGCAAGATAAAATATAGCCGGGGATAGTGTGACTTCCCAATAGTGAAAAAAAATTTTAAATCGGTTTTTTAGTTTCAGAGCCTATTCAATGCAAACAAACAAACAATCAAATCTTTCCTCTTAAGTATATATAGACATTACAGTTGCCCAATTCCTCTCCAACCCAAATTTATCACCCTAACCTACCACCAACAATAGAATTTTGTATTGGGTGTGAACTTCAAACCCCCGTCTCCCTTTACAGAGAGGAGTCCTATGTTTTCATCGGGTATAGTGTAAATATTAATATTTGTATTGCAATGTAAAAATAACAGGTATTGAAACGGGATGTTGTTTTTATAAGCCTTAGTTCAGGTTGAACCGCTAGTATTTTTAAGCGAAACTATCTTTCTCGGCTAGTAAAGTAAAATAGAAGTCCATACCTTCAATGTTAGCATAGCTGAAAATACAACTAGAATAATGTGCGGTTTTGTGCTTTTACGTGAAAGCTTCTCTTGAAAGCTAAAGCTGATTTTACACAAATAGGGATTGGTCCTATTTTTTATGACATAATTCTAAATTTATTTAATTATAGTAGGTTTACTTTTAAGACTTCTACTTTGAGTCCGAGTTTTGAAGTTTATAAACGAATGCTATTAAAACGTCTGGTTTATTTGTAGTTGCTCTAATTGACTGGCCTATAAAATATACTCGACATCTATGTTCGACCGTGTGTTCTTTCTTACACTTTTGGTGTAAAAATACAAAGGTTAAAACAAATAAATAGGTGCCTTTCAGAGTACATTTAAATTTTCCATATTTACGGAATTTGAAAACTGTAATATTTGGCAACAAGAGAACTTTTTGAAACATATCTCATCCAAAGTAATACTATTTAACTTCTAGTTTTCACCAAAGATTTGCTGCTCTTTTTTTCAAAATCACTTTTTTTATTGAGAAATCCTAACAACTACAATAACTTCACTTACAAATTAAAATCAAATCAAGCGTAGTAAATCAAGTAAAACAGAAGACGTTCTTTTTAAAACATAATTTCTTTACATTATTTTAATGTCATGGTGAACTATCATGTTTCTAAACCACCATATCAAGCTTTTTGTTTGTTACGATTTAACGATTGGTTGCGTTGTCACTTGTCTATGGATTGCTGCCTTTACTGGGTCCGTCCATCTAGTAGGAGTTCTCCCTCTAGACCATTTTCCTTCCATCTAGCCGTGTACCACCAACTGCTCACTCGACCATTAATTTCTAGAGAAATATCTTTAAAGTAAACGTTGACGAAAATTTTTTCATGCAGGACGGAATTATTGGTTTCAGAGGCCGTCTAAAATAATAAAGCCTTAACTATTGTGTCCTGCAGTTTACTTAAGGCTCTACAGGTCGAACGGGTCACTTGACAAGTGCCCTGTGGGTGCGGGCTCTATGATTTATGTATGTTTCCTTACTGTGGGGCACGCGGAAGACTGCGCATTTACTGCCTATTGGCTGTGTTGCGGCAGACGAATACATATCTATTGTTATTTACGAATTGTGTTCCGTGCCTCAAAGAGTACGTCAAGCCAACGGTTTTGCGAATGATCTTTGTTCGGTCTTGGTTTTCCTCATTAGACTATGAGTTAGGAAGTACAGAGAATACCTACCTTTAATAATTATGGGCAAGTCTTTCAAACAGCTAAAGTTTTTTATAGAAAAATCCTATTATAGTACACAGGAACAAAATTGCAAAATTTTGGAAGTGGATTAGTAATTCACTTCCAATGATGATTTTTTTTTTGACAATTATACAACGGCATTTATTATGTATTCTGTGCTTGTGGTCCAAACTTCATAGTTGTCTTCTAGCATACTAGCTCATGGTAAGAGCTGACAAACTTAAAATGATGAAGCTCTTGGTGTCACCAGCTCTTAGACAATAATGTATCGTCAAGTCGCCTCGCCGTTGTTACGCGTTGATGTCTTTTGTATGCGCCTGCAGTGCCGTCTAACAATAAGGGCACTAGAAGCATGCCCAGCAGGCCAATACATTAACTTTGACGTATGTTAGTGGATTTACACAAAATTCACCAAAGATTGTTAGTAATTCTCAAGTTACGTGATTTCGTGTGCACTAATTTTTAAATGCTAACTGATAAAAATTGAGATTAGAGTTAAAACATTTCATTCGGTGCCTACTGACAGTCTTTCGTGTATATCATAAAGTAGGTAGATGACATTGCCCAATTGACATTGTGATTTTTGTTAATAATGGAAATACGAAAAATGCGGGAGTTATTTGATTTGTTTAAATAGTTGTTAATATTTGAGTTTTTAATAAAGACCAAATTAGTGAAGACCAGCAGGGCCCTTTTGATAATAATAATAATAATAATAATAAAAACATTTATTCAGCCAAAACAACATAACATAAATAAGAAAAAAATACATGAGAATTAATACTAACTTAATACTAAGGCTTCGGCTGAATGGGGCGCTGCCTCAGCTCTATGCTACGGCTAAGACGCTAACTGTAGCGCTGATTTTCAGGCATGACCCCAGGGTGAGCTCACGGACTGATCGGGAGAGCGTTGCGTCATTTATTGATTCCAAATTTAAAATAGATAAAATAATATACTTCTATGTATCCACATATCTATAGTAAGTAAAAAACATAAGTACATACAGACGAACGTAGAACCTCCTCCTTTTTGGAAGTCAGTTAAAAATTAGATTGGAGCGAAGGACAAACATTAATATTATATGCAAAAAATAAATAAAAAATAAAATAAGATTACTAAACAACTACAATAAAGACAAAAAAAAGAAAAAAAAAAGAAAAACAACTGTCCTGCAAAATATTTGGTTATTGTTTCTGTAGAACTAAGAGATGTTCTTTAATTAGTTTTTTTTGCCTTATGGGATACTGAAATGACGTTACATAAGTTACTCGGTATATAGAAACACTTTTTAAATAGTAATATTTCCATATTGAAGTATCGTGCCTTTAAAAGCACGGTAAGGTTCGGGCCATAATGGCAATAACATTTGATAATATATAATAAGAGTCGAACGTCTCCTAATGGCTGCCAATTTTAGAGAAGCATGGCAGGTCTAAGCTCCATATCAGAATTATGTGTTACATTTATAGCTCAGAAGTGCGTAGGGTAGCGTGTACGAACTTATTTTTTTTAAAGGCTCGTACTTGACTACAATTAAGCCTTATGAAAAGCATTAATGCCGTCTAAGTATATGCCTATACATAGCACATCTACCTTTTAAGGTGATGTTCTGTATAACAGGACAATATTGTAATAATGTAATCAGGGGCGTAGCTACCGCCGTATCAGCCGTATCAAAGATACGGGGTCGCCGGACTACAGGGGCCCCTTACGCGTGTATGCAAAAATTAGTAAAGTGTAGGTAATCCACAATTTTTTTTCTTAGGTTAAGCGTGTGCCCAAAAGTTGGAATCATACTACATAGATTAAGTCACTGTCATATTTATTTTAAGCGAGCATTTTGTTTCTTTTATGAGAAATTTTTACCCTTCATTTGGGCCCCCAACTAATTTTGATACAGGGCCCTTCCAAGGCACGCTACGCCATTGAATGTAATGTAATGTTCTGTTATACAGAACATCACCTTAAAAGGTAGATGTGCTAGCCAATGTTTTTCCACATAACATCAGGTAGAGCATCTGCTTGGTCCGTCATTAGTATATAAATATATTGCATCTGCATAACTTGAGACGCACCTTTATGCTTCCAATTATATTCTTGAATCGATAATAAGGATCATTTTGTTAATTAAAAAAATAATGGAACTTGAATTAAATATGAAACTTCAATGGAATACATTAAAGTCAAACTTTATTTATTTAGAAAAAAAAAACAAATTAGTTATTATTAACCATTAAATAATATTACAGTTAAAACGTAAGGTTCCTATGTTGACATTTATCCTCGACTGCGTAAAATACAATTTTGCCAACACTCAAACAAATTCATCCACACCCAACGATTCAATTCGAGCCCATGGGAGTCATGAAATAAATTTCCTCTCAACCCTTGAAACCGTATCATCCACTTAGGTTGGTAATTTCCAGAGCCTTTTAGTACGTTATAAAAGCACTCTGGTCATATTGAGTTTGATACTGTACGAATGTACAGCGCTTTAATATGCAATATCCATTTTTGGTCTTGTTTGCAGAACTGCATTTAAAGGCCTGAATAACGTACTCGAATATATGCGAACATTTTACATCTTGGATACCATCCGATATCTCTTCATCGTCATTATTATCTGCCTATTTTAACAGCCCATTACAGAGGCATGCCTCCGTTTTGTATGGACCCACCACGCTGGTCCAATGCGGATTGGCGGGCTTAAATAATGATAAATTTGTAATCACTCTCAGATATGAATGTAACAACAGCGACCACTTATCGTGTTTTCTTTACCTACATGTATGTATCACAATACCAAGTTTCGTAGATCAATTTCATGGTAGAAGAGAAAAGCTCAATATTACATGTCCCGACCCAAGACTCGAACCTAGATCCACGTAATTCGAAGCCACATAGCCTATTCTGGGCAAATAATCATTTTAGTGTCAATTCTAGGGTAGAAAGAAAACACTCCTTATTCACCTCTCAATTAATTGTTTTATGTCGTTGCGTGGCTATGTATATCCGTGGTCTCAGCTGGATCAGGGTAACAGTGCTATGTGGTCCAGCATTTGCTTGGTTCTTACAGCGAAACGCCGAGCTGGTAACTTTCTCAAGGTTGTACCAAGCACGACAGTGTGGTGTTTGATGCCTCTGCTACTTCAGTTTTGGTCATGCTTTGCTCAGGTAGTTGACGCATCGGGTGCTAAAATAGTACTTAGGCGTTGTAGTGTGTGATGGCACTATTTTAGAATAAACGTTTTTTCCTAATTTCTAATATTCCTTATTATCTGAATCGGAGGCAGATACCTCTGCCTCCAATTCCGGGTGGCATAGGTTCGAATCCGGTACGGGGCATGCACTTTCAACTTTTCAGTTGTGTGCATTTTAAGAAATTAAATACCACTTGTCTTAAACGGTGATGGAAAACCATCGTGAAGAAACCTGCATACCTGATAATTTTCTTAATTATCTAAGTGTGAGAAGTCTGCCAATCCGCATTGGGCTAGCATGCTAGACTATTGGCCTAACCGCTCTCATTCTAAGAGTAGACTCGTGTTCAGCAGTGAACCGAATATGGGTTCATAATGATGATAGCTTAAACCCAAAGCCGTCTCGACCAGTTCCGAAAAGCCCAGTCCATTTACACCCCACTTAACCGTCCGTCTGCGACATGACAGGAGGTGATATCGACGGGAGACAATAAATCCGGTTCTGCAGCGCTGCAATTAAACTAGTGTCGCGACGAGTTCGCGACCGTGCGAAAGTGAAGCGGGGAGCGGGGGCGGGGCAGGCGGGGGACGCGGGCTAAGACGGAGATCACACTGCAGACCGGAGGCTGCAGACACATCACACCATGCATGCACACTTAGCCATGCTATTTATCACATGATCATGTGAAGACGATCTCTAGATCATGATCACGTTAAGCCATGTTTTATTTAGGTCATTATCACGATCGAGACTATGTCTAAATCATGATCACTTGTTATGTTTTCTCACGTTATGCCATTATCATGTTAAAGAATGATTTCCTTAAATCAAGAACTCATACATGTCCATCGTTATATCCTTTTTACCGTCCCCGAGCAGCATTGAGGTATTTTGCAATGAAGGACATGGTTTTCACTGTCTACAGGCACATGAGGCTCAACACCTAAGTTGAAAGGGCAGCGCAATATGTATGATGTTCTTAGAATGTTCTGCTATGTTTTGCTCTTATGTAGGCGATAATTTTAAACTTTCAGTCCGCCTTTTTTAGTTCCGTCAACTATAATTATTAAAATAACTGTAAATCATAGCACTGCATGCTTATGTACTTTTATATTCCAAAAGTGCCCAACTTGCTAAACGTTTTCACTTCAAGAACATGCATTTTGGCAAGATTGCAGTTGCAAAAGCAGCGAAAAAGTTCCGAAACAAAAAGTCCTCAGTATGTCGGAGCTTATAAGCTCAACTCGTCGCGTATTGGTGCTTGCGCAGTTCCATACTCGTTCACAAGTTGCCGGTTTGCGCGGTGTCAGCAGTCAGTACGCGCGCAGCCGTCGGCGCGGACGCATGCGCCTCGCGAGCGTGCGATGCGTTAGCTCCATGGTGTACCCCGAGGCGGCCCGCTGGGGAGCGCCCGACACGCTCGCGCCCCTCTACGATGACGTCTACCGAGGTCAGCACTGCAAGTAGCGCGAATTGCATCCTTTGTTCTAAGCCTGTATAACTTGTCAATGTATTATATTTTATTTCGATGTTTATTGGTGTTTCTGGTTTTAATCTCAATACTCGTTTCATCGCTAACAATGGCTTCTGCAGTGATAATGACCAAATGTAAGGCAAATGGACACAATGTTTTGTCGTTTATGCAATCAGTATTACCTACTTATACCGGTTAGTAAATTGTAACGCAAAGTGTAATACTTCGTACGTTTTTAAAAGCTGTTGTTTATCGAACGCTTTTACAAAGTCTATCAAACCAAAATCGGTTCTAAAACAAAGATATCTTTGTTCGCATTATACCTTCATACTTTATCAAAATAATAGCACAACTTTCACAGTTTTGTATATTTACACACAATTTTATTAGATAGAGAACGTAATGGACTATTAGAATCTGTTTCATATAAATCCAATAAGAACTTGTTATATTTATGACTTCCGTTAGTATAATTAATGCTAAAAACACGTGAACAATTAGAGTAACAATAAAATTGGTTAACTGTTAGTGGATTCGCGCAAATTGACCGATTAGACGGGTTAAGTTACGTTAACTGAGGTCAGTTACTTGTGTGGTGACCGTTAGCACGGCCGATGGTTATTGATCGCGTCATATGTTCCGCCAGTTAGAAAGCTGTAATGTGAACCAGATTTAACTGGATTTACTTTTTTTTGTTTGTATGTGTGGGAAACTTGGTTATTTGATTTTGTAAGTTATCATCAAGAGATACTAGCATTTTTTAAATTAAAACTGGAGTGCGAGTTTAACTCGTTGAAAGGGTTCCGTATATTTTGTTTGTCATTCATATTACATAATATAATATTATGATATATACACATGATGATATAAAAGAAAGAGTACCTACAAATTTGTTGAATTATTGTTGCTAAAACAATCCCACAAACTGTATTTTATCTTTCTAGATCTAAATATTTTTGTCATTCCTTATTACGTTGTAAAACACAGCATCATAAAAAAAAGTATAAACAAAAGTGTACCAACAAGGGATGCATTATTACTAAAGCATCTCAAAAATTGTTCTTAATCTTTCTAGATTTAAAGTTTGATATTAATGAAGTTGGATAGAAGCAGGCGTTACTTTGCGGAAGTTCATCATGATTATATAATGATTTATTTATTTTGCTATCATCCGCGAAAAGTCGACGAACCCATGCGACAACGTCACCCAGGTCCGACAAAATACTCTCTACGTACGTTTCACCCCGAAACCGGAGCATCCTCAGGAGATGTTGACTCTACATCGTGCAATTGCACGTTGTAGAGTCAACATCTGACCTGGGTGACGTTGTCGCATGGGTTCGTCGGCTTTTCGCGGATGATAGCAAAATAAATAAATCATTATATAATAAATGAAGTTTGTTTTTCAACTTTATCATCATCATCAATCATCTTAAAGTAGTAACATTGATAGCTTTTTTTTCCTAGCCACCCAGTCTTGGACCTGGGATCTTCCCAGGTCTACAAATAAACCAATACCGAAAGCCTTCATCATTGTCAACCCATATTCGGCTCTCTGCTGAGCATGCGTCTCCTCTTAGGGTAAAGCCAATAGTCCACCACGCTGGCCCAATGCGGGTTGGCAGAGTTCACTCGTAGAGAACTAGGAAAATTCTCAGGTATGCAGGTGAGGTGATGTTTTTCCTTCACCGTTTGAGACACATATTTAATTTCTTAAAAATGCACATATCTGAAAAGTTGGAGGTGCATATGACCTGGGCCGGATTTGAACCTCAGCCCTCCAGAATCGGAAGCAGAGGTCATATCCACTGGGCTATCACGGCTCTAAACCTTTCTACCTTGTTAATTCAGTCAATGTAGCTTAGTATTAGGGTCTTGGATTTGACTATGATGTTTTCTTTCTTATAAGAAATTTTCAGTAAAATGTTTAGCCCGGAGTTATAAATTTGGTGGTATTGCCACTCCTGTTCATTCATTAAGATTAAAATCTGATAAAGATGGTTGAAGATTCCGACAATACACGCACACACCAACCCGCATGCATGGTATTATCTATCTTCGTTTTAAATTTCAGCCAAATCGGTTAAGTAGTTGCAGTGATATAGAGTAACAAACCACAGAGATTGTGGGATGAAACCACAGAGATTAATTATATCTCTTGAAATTAAATCACATAATGCATGAGGTTGATAAGTAATAAAAAGAAACAGCAATTAAAATAAATGTAGTTCTCACAATGAGTGAAATGAGCGCTAAACATTTCATTGGCGAATTCACCAGCCAATAGAATGCATTCACGTATTCTTTTAATAAATTCCATTTGTGAATAAATTTTGCACAGTTTTTAACTTCGCTTTTATACAAGTAGTTCAATTCATAAAAATTCTAATTATATTTACACGAAGTAAATCAAAATATTGTTCGTTTGAACCTTCATAACATATTTTATTTATTTAAAGTGTCAAATACCTACTGTTTCTATCTGAAAGCGACAAATTCAAAACTATTTTTGCTTCTAACACTGACTTAACGACTAATTTGAGAGGTTATTATGAGGTTATAGCCATTTTTAAAAAAATCTATTAATAAATGACAATTAAAAATAAGATTTCTTTTAACTCAGCAAAATATGACAATTGAAATAAATTCGTTTAGTAAATCTATAGTTTATTCACCTTTGACGTCGATTCTGAACTTTATTTACAGCTTTAATAGTAAAATAAAGACAAATTAAACAATTCAAATAGTAACTTTAAATATCGTATTGTCGCCGTAAATTGTAGTTAAAAGCAATTTATCTTGGGAGTTTCTTGTTTCCAATTTTAAAGTTTGCTGAGTAAGATTTTAATTGGAAATGCAACGGTTTCCTAGAAAAATGTTCTTCTTTTTTCCTATATAAAAGGTTAGTTTTTTCATCGATATAATTTACAGCCTATTACAGGTCTATTATAGGCCTATTACAGGGCCTCTCTCCTTGTAGCAGAGAGGACATGTCGCTAATACCCATTACGCTGCTACAATGCGGGTTGGCGAGTGATAGTATGGAACTCTTTATCAACCACAATCAGATAAAAATGTTAATGACCTACAACGCTCTGCGAAGCATGGGGATTGACACTGCCAATTTTATCAATTTCAGTCTAAGAATTTTTACAGAAAATTTCTCAGAAGAAAAGCTCAGTATTTCATAGCTCGACCCAGGTCTGGAACCCGAGACCAGATATCAGAAGACACATAGCCTAATCTCTGTATCTACTGAATCGATTGTCAAAATTTTTATACCACAAGAAAGCCACGTTATTTGTGAATGTCAAGGCTAAATTTTATCCCTGTAATCTCACGGGAACGGGAACTAATAATAATATTAAAAGTAATCACCCACTGATAGTAATTTTGGAAATATATTTCATGTGCAGATTTGACCTCTCTACAGATTTATTATAGATAAGTTAAAAAGAAAATGCTTATTTTCCACACGTTTAAAATTGTCTTCTTTTCGTAACTGTATAAAAATTAAATGTTGGTGAACTTACAACATTTTAAATTTTTAAAATAATAATATTCATAAAAAATATATGTTTATAATATTCATAAAAAAGCATATCTTTATGTAACCTGACAATACCCACAACCACGCCCGACAATGTCTTATATAGTATTAAAACGTAAAATTACATCTATTAATTTAAAATAATTGGCTAATTGGCAAAATTTATTACCCGTTCCCACGTCGACGCTTCCACAAAAAACCGTAGGTGCCTCTACATACAAATGTTGTATATGCATGTTGTAAAAAAGCTATTATATTCCGAGAGCTGGTCGATATTTTTGGGAAGATATTTGATGCAAGCTGAAAACTTGTTCTGTACCTAACTCTCCTATACTACTCGTAACACAGAACTAGCCTGACTATGGAGTTGCGGGGCTTTCTTTTTTAACCGACTTCAAAAAAAAGGAGGTTCTCAACTCGACGCGTACGGCGGAGCTTATACAGTGATGCACTAACTAAAGTCGATTTTTTTTGCAAAAAATATTCTTGAGGATTTTTTTTTATTAATAATATCCATGATAAGACTATCTGAAATTTATATTCAATTTTAAATATTTTAAAAATTAAGGAAACAACCGAGCCAGTCGAGTTTTTAATTTTTTTTGTAAATTAGTTTTACAAGCATCTGGCAAAGTCAAAAAGAATGACAACATACTCGTAGTAATCTGGCTTATTTATTTAACTTTTAAAATTAAAATTTCTATTGCCTCGAACTCGACACTCCCGGCCAAGTATTCAGGGTCCTTAGCCATGTGGCACGTCGATTCTCTTTCTAAAACGCTATCGCTTCGAAAACTAACAGAATGTATGGGAATGACAGATCCGATCGACAGCTTGATCACATGACCTGTAGATTGTGAATGTCTTGTGTTAGGGTATATAGTAGGGTATATATATATATATATATATATACGATTGTTACAGGAGAAGTTTTCAGCTTGCCTCAAATATCTACACAAAATGTTCGTCAGCTCTCGGACCATAACCTGTATTTCGTATGACAGAATGTCTGCTATAAAATTATTTTGTTTATGTAAATGTATCATTTTAGGGTACTAGCGGACGCCTCACGGTTATACCCGAGTTGTTTCCGTTTCCGTAATAACTAAGCATACGTGTATAAAATATAGCGTATGTAACCTTCTAATAATGTAGCTTTCCATAGGTGAAAGTTTTTTTAAAATTGTTGCAGTGGTTTAGCAGTAAACTTGCCTTCGCCTGCGTATGAGGGGATCATCTACAGCTTCTACCGTCGCTCTCTCTTCAGCCTCTTTGAGGCCCATGACATCCTTACAGAGACATAAGTGCCTCGTTAATCCACTGGCAGATAGTCTGTGCGTCCCCAAATCACGATGTCTTGGGTTCTATTAGGGACAATAAAATATTGAGATTTTTAATTTTTTATTAGAAATTCTGTTAAAAATTTGTTTTCTAATACCCTCAATGCCTTGAAGAGCATGAGCCGTCAATCCCTGTCATTGTCATTAATATCTGAAAGTGATGGTTAAAGAGTCAAAGATTATATATAAATCACGCAAACCCGCATTGGACCACTGTGGTTGTGGAAGATTGGCCATTAACAAGTCTACTTGATTCTGGCTGATTCTGTTTAAATAGACACATTACTCTCTAAGTCAGTATTCCCCACGAAATTGCCTAAAAAAGGAGCGAAACAGACAAGTCAGCCAAGTGCGTAGCGGGCCACGCACATTAGGGTTCCGCTGTTATATAATACCGACTTCCACCACCAAAAACCACCTAACAAAAACTGGTGTTTTTGTTAGGTGGACTTCAAGTCTTTAAATTTTAATTTCGAGTAGCCGTGAGAGTTTCCCTTTTAATTTCATAATATTCTGTGATTTTTTTTTACGTATCCATAAACAACAAGTGGCACTTTGATATTTAACAAACTTTAAAATATATTTTAAAATATATTTAATATATATTTTTTAAATACGAGATCCGGCATAAGAAATATAATAAACATCATCTGTTATTTAATCTACTTTCTTCATTAGTTAGGTTACAAAATGTACACTAGTTAACAGAATATACCCAAAAGAATTCAAAACTTAAAGTTTGCCTGCTTTCACATTGCAACTGAGATTACATTGATTACAGATATAATTGAGTATAATGTTATTTATATATCTTCATCGGTTATTTATTCGTCTAAGACTCGTATGTAAATGAAAGCATTTGTTATGCTTAATCTAACTATATTAAGTTTAATTTGATCCAGTTAATGGTTTTCTAGATTTTTTATGAAAAATGTGTTTGGTAAATATTATCTATCATTTATTTGTTATCACTAATAAATAACAGATGTAGGAATATAGTTCTAATGCCGGATCTTAGACCATATCCAAAGATATCTCTCACTACGGGATAAAGGGATAAAAAAAATTCATGCCCTCTACTTGTAAAATATTTTTTTTGTTACATAGTAAAAAAAATATTTTTTTAATTTAATTAACGATTTTGTCATTATTGAACATAATTATACTAAATTACAGCGTTCTAGTACCTACTAATTTCTAACTTAACCGCGGACGGACGGGCAGACGAACAGACGGCGAAACTACAAAAGTTTACTACGGAACCCTAAAAAGGGAGGGCTAAATTCGGCTATATTTTTTACGTATATTCGGGTAAAACTCGGTAATGTAAGACATCAGCCTTCCATTTCTAAGATTACAAGAAACGGTATAAAAAACTATTTCGTTACCTTCTAGCTAACGTCACTGATATATTTTCCCAATTTTCCGAATACCTTAGTCCTTATGTGTTCCATTAAGTTAAAACAAACTAATGTAGTGTAAGCGATTGAAAAATGTATTAATACATCATCATCATTACTCAAATATCTGAATATTTCTGACTAATAATGATGAAAAAAAAAATAGTGTCTCAAACGTCGAAGGAAAAACATCGTGAGGAAACCTGCGTAACAAGGATTTTTTTAATTCTCTGCGTGTGTGATGTCTGCCAATCCGCATTGGGCCAGCATGGTGGTCTATTGGCCTAACTCCTCTCATTCTGCGAGGAGACTCGAGTTCAACAGTGAGCCGAATATGGATTTGATAAAGATGATGATGGAATATCGGAGCCCGGGCCTGCATAATTTTGCATAGAAATGTAATTGCTTGCTTGCTAGAATTTGCTTTATAGGGTTACGTCATACTGGTATATCTCATAATAAACGGTTCATTCAGACAGTTTTGAGGTACCAGTAAGCGGTTACTGTATAGAATACAATAACAGTAGAGCACCTTAGTGAGAAATAGGAAAATATGGTTTGGCAAATCGTTTAAAAATGTGGAGCAATTACCAGAGCAATCTGGATTAACTTAAAAAAGCCGCTTTTATATGAATGTGAAAATATCCGGATTTTTTGATAAGAAATTTAATCGTCAATACATGTGCTACATGAAGCAACTTAGGTGTTTTCAGATATTGCAGTAATTTTTTCAAGTAGGTACTTAGTTCTGACGTCATGAGTAACCGATATTGGCTAGTTTATTAGATTTATTTTAAATACCCATTCATCTTTAGATAGATAGATTTAATATATTTTTTATTGACGCATCTACTGTTAGATATATTTTTAGACTCCTATAGATCACAGGTCGAGGATGCAGGTACATTCGTTTCAAACAAGCTTGTTTTTTTAGCCCTAAGAGGCGGTGACGCATGCAACACAAAGCGAATTGGCTTTTAGCTTTGAGGTTCTTGGCCTGCGAGTCGAAGGAAAATAAAGTAAGATTTTCAAGCTTAATTACTATTAGTTGTTGCCTCATTGGATCAGTGGTTAGTCATTGATGCATTAGATTATGAAATCCTAGGTTCTCTCCTGTGAACTGCATATATATATTTTTTAATATTAGTAACATCATATAGTTGGGAATTTGGTAGTGTTACGAGTACATCTTTTTTTATTTTTTTTTATTCTTGACAAGCCCTTGACTACAATCTCACCTGATGGAAAGTGATGATGCAGTCTAAGATGGAAGCGGGCTAACTTGTTAGGAGGCGGATGAAACTCGGAAACACTCCTTTTCGGTTTCTACACGAAAAGTCACGGTGAGAATTTTAAACCGATGATCATTATTAACATATTATACAGAGATCGTCTAATAATAAAGCTATCCTAAAGCACGTCAACTAGTATTGGAGAAGCGTGGTGGGTCTAAGCTCCAAGTTCCCAAGTAGAGGCCTGCTTCGGCAGGTAAAAAAGGCTTCGTTGCTAACTAGGATATGTAAACGGGGGATTTAGCAGGTGGTGATAAAATTGAGATATCGACTAAAATTCTTACATCATCATCATCATCATACTGCTCACTGCTGAGCTCGAATCTTTTTTTTTTATTCTTTAGTTAGCCCTTGACTACAATCTCACCTGAGTGATGATGCAGTCTAAGATGGAAGCGGGCTAACTTGTTAGGAGAAGGATGAAAATCGTGTAGAAACCAAAAAGGGATGTGCCTTTTCGGTTTCTACACGCTTCGTACCGGAACGCTAAATCGCTTGGCGGTACGACTTTGTTGGTAGGGTGGTAACAATCCACGGCCGAAGCCTCTCACCTGTCAGACCTGGACCAATTATGAAAATCTCAGCACAGCCGGGGATCGAACCCAGGACCTCCGTTTTGTAAATCCACCGCGCATACCACTGCGCCACGGAGGCCGTCAAAAATCCGTTTCCTCTCTGAATGAGAGGAAATAGGCCAATTGTCCACCACGCTGGCCCAATGCGGATTGGCAGACTTCACACACGCATAAAATTCGTACATAAAACACACAAATATTGTTAGCAAAATAAAAATAAGTGAAGAGAGAGACAAAACAGTAATTGATTTTTTCAATCACAAGTGCGATCTATTTTTACGGAACAGATGATATCAGTTTTGCGTCGTATGATGAAAATTTAATAACATGAGTCTACACGTGTTTAACTTCGGCGCCTGGCGACACAATATTAAAGGAATTTGTATGCTAATATTAGGCTGACGCAAATATTTTGTTAAATAAAATTCTTGGGTCTTGTTTTGCTATAAATATTGCGTTAAATTTAAAAATATTAAGGTGACGCTGGATTTATCAGGGTTAAGCCTCGATAGCTTAACTGTTGAGCCAGTGGCTGAAAATCCGAAAAGACCTAGATTCAATTAGAATTTTTGAATTCAAAATTCATTTATTTCAAGTAGGCTCAGTTTACAAGCACTTTTGACACGTCATTTGACTATTTCTAAAGATTCTACCACCGGTTCGGAAGGCAGGTTCTGCTGAAATGAAAAAGTCATACAGTATTAGTAGTAGTCATTTACAATTGATAACAATTACAATTTCTTATAGTTTTACTTTCTGTGTCAAGGTGGAAGCTGATCCAATGGCCTCCAAGCACCTGTAGTTACAGAATTATAAACTTACTTCTAGAGCTTTCTTTTCGCTACGACATAAAGTATAAGTTTAATTATATAGATTACTACTAGTATATGAAAGTACTACAGTGAAAACTATCTAGCAAGAGCGTTTATTGTGCCAAAGATTTTCTCGACATAAATATTAATCTTTTTGCCGATGAACGGAGTGATTTATGAGCAAGGTTTAGGTATATCCATTGAGGTTTTGCGTAAATTGACTGACTGATGAGGTTTCTGAAGAAATCATGTAAGCTAGGAGTTTTGCTGGCATTTTACTGTTATAGTATACTAGCCGACGACCTGCGATTTCACCCGCATAGTTCCTGTTCTCGTGAGAATATGGGGATAAAATATAGCTTGTGACACTCACAAATAACGTGGCTTTCCAGTGTTAAAAGAATTATCAAAAACGGTTCTCTACATCCAGAGATTACCCTCAACAACACCAAAAGCTTTACCTCATTATAGTATAGTATAATTAGTGATATATTTCAATTTTGTAAAATCGCAGTATTCCCCTACTATTGGCTTGAAACAGTGTATACTGTTAATGCATTTGACTCTGACTTTTTTTGAGTCTTTTAGAATTTATTTATATCTCGGTAAAATATGCACATGTCCATGTGCGAGGACCTCGTTTATGAGTGTTACCATAAAACACTGTAAAATAGTGTTATTGTTTTAGTGTCTGTAAGATTGACAGTGTTATGTCATAGCACGGAATTGTACTCTACTTTGTTTATAGAGTAGAAGAACTGATGAAAAAAACATCAGTTGTCTGTAAAGTCGGTTTACTGACGACAGTTGAACGTGACAACGTCATAAGAAAATACTGATGAAATGGTTGCATTTTCAAAAGAAAATGTTCGTTTTTCGAAAATACTGTTTAATAATCTTCATAGACCAGAATATACTTTATTTCTTGTAAAAAAAAGTTGGCAACTCTATAGCTAGGGAACGACGGATGACGACATCATTTTTCGACTGTGCAGCCGGCTCCATCGAGTTATAAGGCGTTGTCAAAATGTATGCCCTGCTAAATACGAATTCAGGGGATTGCTACATAAAACTCAATACTAGTCGTCTTCCGCAAAACGAGATATACTTTTACAAAGTTATATTCCAAACAATTCACAAAGACAATTGCGTCGGTCAGCTCCTTTTAGTCTTGTAGGCACAAATCCACAGCGTTGCCCGTTAACACAAATCCTCTAGTTAAGCTTCGGATTGTTAGGACAAGTCCCTGAGAGGGAAACTAACGGCAAAGCTATTGCGGTTTAAGTGTAGTGTGATTCATTTGAATACAACTCTGTAACCCGAGTCTCATAATGAACAACTCAGATCTTGACAACACTAAACCTATCCTAAAGTATTCTGTGGGATACATTGTATATACATTACAAGGATACATTGTAGATACACTGTGTAATATAATCAATATTTATATTACATTAGTTGGAATTTTACATCTTTGCTTGTCGTGAAGTCTTGTAATTTTTATTCACTTAAGGAATTTTTTTGTTACGCTCTAAGTAGATATTAGCTTAGCCTTCTATCCCCCTACTCATGAGCTTGTAACACATTCCATTTTAAAAATTTATTTGCACCATTCAAGCATAAACTACTCCATCAATCGTACCATTGAAAATATACAATAGCTACTCGAGAAAGCTTTATGTGAAAACTTAACATTTTATTCCAAGCTACTGGAGCTAAGCGTTTCAATTCATCCGACTCCCTTAGGGGTGATAAAGAGTCGAATTTATGTTAGTCTTAAAGTCTCCTAGTTCTAGTGTAACAATTTGAGATGAAAAAATGTTCTATTTTTAATATTACTGTTTTTAGGGTTCGTCAGAGTACAAAAACTGAACCCATATCTAAGATCAGTAAAATTTTACAAAATTTTATGTCCAGTAGTTTCGGAAAAAAAAATAGCTTTTTACTTATAGATTACAGAAAACCTTTATGAAGTTTAACTATTACAAAACTAACTGTTCGCTCAGAATACTTTACACTTAGTAGGTTATTTCAGATAACTTTTTAGCTACAATTGATCGCAATAAAAAAAAATTAATGTTCATTCAGGCTTAATTTTATCTACGTATGAGACAATCCAGGCAATAAAATCGAAACATAAAATCTCGGCCGTGAATAAGACGATCACTTTTCTAGAATTTAAACTATCGTTTAACCCCG
This sequence comes from Bicyclus anynana, assembly GCF_947172395.1. Lineage (NCBI taxonomy): Eukaryota > Metazoa > Arthropoda > Insecta > Lepidoptera > Nymphalidae > Bicyclus > Bicyclus anynana. The sequence continues at coordinate 16,725,948 of NC_069083.1, forward strand.
TTCGCTTTGGCGTTTTCATATAAGTGATACTAGCGGACGCCCGCGACTTCGTCCTCGTGAAATTTGCTTTTTCACGAACCATGGCTTTTTCCGGGATCAAAAGCCTATGTGTTAATTCAGAGTAAAATCTATTTCCATTCCAAATTTCAGCCAAATCGATTAAGTAGTTGCGGTGTTAAAGAGTAACAAAACATCCAAATATACATCCATACAAACTTTGGCATTTATAATATTAGTAGGATTATTTAGGATTATTATGACGATGACGATGACGATGATGATGATGATGATTATTATTATTATGATGATGATGGTTAATCTCTTTATAGTAGGCGTCAGCTTTTTTTATTTTATTATATACAAGTTAGCCCTTGATGGCGAGTGATGATGCAATCTAAGATAGAAGCAGCCTTACAACAAGTAAGTTCGCCTAACAAGGAGTACGATGAAACTCTACACCCCTTTCGTTTTCTACACAACTTCGTACCGGAACGCTAAATTGCTCCGCGGTACGTCTCTGCCGGTAGGGTAGGATAACTAGCCACGGCCGAAGCCGAACCGGCCAGATCTGGATCATTTAAGAAAACCTCATTTGGCCCAAGGACTTCCGTCTTGTAAATCCACCGCGTCACGTAGGCCGTCAAATATAAAATTGCGTTTAAAACTTATATTAAACGTGCTTGCAATTTCAACGCCACTGTAATTACTAAGTATCTTTAATTATAAAGATAGGAATCAGTTCACAAGCGACGGTAGTTTTACAGGAATTAAGAGCGACATTTCCCAAGTTTTAAGACTCAATTAAAACTGAAGTTGATGCGATTGGAATGGTGATTTTATTACGTTAACCGATCTATTCCAGGAGTGTGGCTTGAGTACTAACGCGTTTTATATCTTGGATTACTTTATTAAGAATACCTTCGTTTTATGGGTGACTACGGGGAGGATATGAAGTTTGTAATTATGATTCTTTATATATCTATACTAATATTATAAAGAGTTTGCTTGTTTGTTTGGTTGAACGCGCTAATCTCAGGACTACTAGTCTGATTTTAAACATTCATATAAAATTAATATATATTGTAAACATTTATCAACATGGCGGTAATTTTTTTTTAACTGTTTACCCAAAAAGATATGGCATATAATGAATTCTAAAATTTGTGCAATTGTAAAAATCGACATTCTAAAAAATTCATGTCATAATTTTTAGAATGTCGATTATTTCTTTTTTTTTGTATTATTATTTTGTTTCTCTTTTGAAGCTTTTATAGTTATAATATTATTATTGCTTCTATTGACACAAACTTTTTACAATTTTCAATTTACCATTAAAACTATAATAACTCTCTATAGCTCGTTTAGGGTTGAAGCAGACTCATTTAATTTTGAGGTGAAATATTTTCATGCTCATAATTTCATGAATGTTAGATTCCGTTAGGACCCTTCAGTCGGCAGATGTGCTAAGAGTAACTGTAATTAGGTCAGCTTCCTAATTAATTACCAATTATGTGAAGTGCTGCTATGTAGTTAAATTTTACCCAAGTAGGTACTTATTGTACCTATTGTATGTACATTGCTAATTAATATTATTTATTTTGATTAGCAAACGGCTAGTTAATTTAAATACAGTTACTTCGTTAAAATAGTTGTATAATAAACTAGCCGAGGCTATGAGGCAATTTCTTAGATTTTTATGCGAAGTCTTATTCCTTTTTGCTGTTTTTGTTCTACGAAAAAAAAATCCAAGAGTTTATTTAAAAAAAATGTTCTCAGTTAAATTTGGTACTTCATAAAATTACGACCTATAAAAATAACTTGTCTTGAAAAACCAATAACTACTTTATTGAAACTCGAACTCTGGGCTTTATTTCTGCCACTAACCACCAGGCAAATAAGACGAAAATACATTTCAGAAGCATTTAAAAGTATCACGACTTCCAGATTAATAAATTACAAATGTTTCACAATCTGTGGATAACGCAATAGATTTATGGGACAGATATTCCGCTGGAGCTATAATAGCTAGCCTAGCCACTACCTAGTAACGAAGTAGAAATTAAGAGCTAAGCTGGATTTGCTAGACGGCTTGACTAATAAATAATTACAGAACAGGCCTTAATTGATTTCCTGCAACCATTTATTTTACTAGCGAACGCCCGGGGCTTCGTCTGCGTGAAAACCTATGATAAAAGACAACTTCAAAAGATAGACATCATGCTGTAGTAGACTTTTTTTTAGAAATTTTAAAAAGGGACATTAATTTTTATGCAACTTTAAGCGTTTACGCATACAACGGAAGCACTCAATAGAAATATTTTTTCCCATTTATGCACTTTTTTCATTGATGCTCTCAATCACTCCTACCTTTGACAAAACTTCAAAAGATAGACATTGTTATGCTGTAATAGACATTTTTAGGACTTTTAAAGGGGGACATTAATTTTATGCAACTTTAAGCGTTTACAACATACAACGGAAGCACTCAAAAGAAATCAATTCTATTTTTGCTACATTTTTCATTGATGCTCCACTCCTATTGGTCGTAGCGTGAGGTTTTGTAGCCTTTGTCTATAAATAGACTATTCTACGAAAATAATTTTTCATTTCAGTAGCTCCAGAGATTAGCGTGTTACAACAAACAAACACTATGCAAATTTATATTATAAAAAAAAGAATAAAGTTGCTTGGTTATCTGATCTTGGATATCTCAGGACGCGATACACCTTAATCTATCAGTTCTTATCAATGGACGGGAAGAAGAATTGAATGCTTTTTCCCCATCACCAATAATTATGTCTAATCTGCGTATAGATGTTTTAACTTCATAAAGTGAATTTTGATCATGTAAAATCGTAGGCATAGGTAGTAAATTAATCACTAGTCGTTAGACACAGGTCGCCTGTGGCCCAGCATAGTTAGGGTAATAGCACACTTATGTGAAAGGGATAGTCTACCATTACTTTTCACCGCGCCATCAACTGGCCTTTTTAGTAATTTGGTTTTAATTTACAACTTATTAAAATAAATATCAAATCAACTGAGAAATATCATCTAACAGCTGTATGATATTCACGAAGGGTTGTCAGTAGGCACCGGATGACATTTGTTATCTAAAATCGCAATTTCGTAAATGACAACTAACCTACGTAAAAGTTAGCCTGCAGGTATCAACCTAATCCCGGTCTACGCGGCTACGATAAATATGCGCAAATGGACTGCGCAGTATGTTTGTGGAGATTTTTGGAACGTGTGTCCGACAATTGGACACACTATTGACGTTTGTTGAACTGCACAGATTGTTTGTGCAGTTTTATCGTATCTGTGTGGATCCGGGCACAATATTTAACAGATCACCTTCCGGTACGTCGGATCGGCTACGATAAGGCGACGCTGTGCTTCGCAGACCGATGGCTAGCTTCTCCCGAAGCGAGGCGATTACGTTACGATTCCGCTTAATGAGTGCGTTGCAGTAAGGTTTAGTTAATACGATAAAATATTCCACTCCGAGTTAATATGTGTGTTTACCTGTATCAAGTACTTAGCATAGGATGTCAAGCCTCAATGAGCCATCGTCGCGAACCGTTAATTTCCTACAGGCATATAATTAAATTACGCTTAACCGACGTCGCTAATGGCAGAGTATTTGTTAACAGTCAACTGGTTACTCGCTACATGTTCCTATGTCTCTGAAGGCTATTTTTAGAGCCACTGTCTGACTCACTGTACGTACACCTTGCAGCTTATTTGCAAGCTCGCATAAGGATATCGAGCCTTTTTAACCTGCACACTATTATGGACTTTATTTATCTGTTTTTAAACTTTTAATTCGAATACTCTTGATAGAGCACCCGCGGGACGAGTGTAAACTCCTAATACAGGTACAAAAAATATGACTTATAGACGAGTATTAGGCCCATTATATTCTGTTAAAGGAAGGAGGTTTCAGTTCGATGGGTAAAATTACTTAGTATCTATATAAAGATTTTATATACTAAGCAAACTTTGTTCACGTCAAATAAAGTTCTTCCGCGGGAACTATGGATTTTCGGGATAAAAGTAGTCTATATGGTGTTCCAGTGAAAGTCCTGTTAAAATTGGTTCAGCCAAGAAGTTGTTTCAAGAAGTTGGTCCTGTTAAAATTGGTTCAGTTCCAAAGATTAGCCCCAACAAACAGGCAGACGGACAGACGGACAAACATTTAAAAAAAATCTTGTGTGTGGTTCACCATCGTGCAATCATCTTGAAATCACAGACATACTTCAAATTTATTTATATGTAAGTAGGATGGATAAAAATTGGACAACATTGGAAAATATATTCCACCAATTAAAATTAGTAAGTTATATACCAAAGGCTGAATTCTTTAAAAATAATGCGCTGTTTTATTAATTTCACAACATTTTCAGAGAAAACTACGGAAACTCTCACGATAATCTCATAATAATGAAAGAGTATCCTTTTAAGGAATGAAAACCTTGTCTTTAAAAAATGGTTAATATGTCCCTTTTTATTTCAACGAAATGCTAAGCTGTGTTTTTAATCTTTGAATTTTGTTTGAAATCGATACGACAATTGTCCAACGAGCGGGGATGGATCCCTTGACCTCTGGGATTGAAATCCTTTCGTAAACATTGCGCTATTAATGTTAAGTTTATTGTTTATGCTGTCAAGTATCTTTTACATAAACAAAGTATTTAACAAATATAACGAACAGCATTGAAATGGTTTTTTAATAAGTATGTGATATATTTTCCATTTTTATACTCATTATTATTTATGGGACATCCTGTATATCATAATTAATACGTATATTATCACATACTTCTTCGCTCATTGACTTGTCTCGATGGTTTTTTCTGTACTCTTTTTTTGTCACGCAATTTTTTCCTTGCGCAAAAAGTACAAATGTAAAATAAATAATTAAATCCGCTCGCTGTCATTAAATGATTAAGTACTTGTTTTATTAAAGCAAAAAAACCGTGTTATCGGTCATTCGCTACGTCCAGTCTGGAGGTTTCGAAAATGTGAATTTAAAAATGGAATTTTTGCATAATTAAAGCAGTAAAATCTATTTTCGGCTTTCGTTTGAACGTTTTTTAGCTTACTTAAAAAGTAAATTAAGAAACTTAATTGAATAGAAGTTTTAGAAGCAATTTTTCGGTTCTAATACAATCTCATTAATGATTAATTGATTATTTTAATAACTTTTTGATTATATGCTACATTTTTATTTATTTTATAGTTAATAATTTAATATTATATTCGCACAATAGTTAACATGTTCTACGGAACATGAAGTTTCGGGATCAACTCCTGGGTCAAGTTATGAAAATATAGGAATTTATTTATGGTTTTGCCGAGGGAGCGGTCTTAAAGACCATATAAACAATGAAACTTGTAATCAAATCATCGTTATTAAAGGATCATTTACGGAATCCTTTAATAGTTAACATCTGATAATACGCATTATCGCAACCCGCGTTGAATGAAGGGGGGTTGGTATACACATGAGCTTCGAATCCTATCTATTGTCTATCTGGCCATTAAAACCTGATGATGTATAGATACTTATTCACCCTGTTCTCTAACTAAACTCAAATATGAGTAAGTAAATTTTTCGTTCACGTAACTCTAACCCAAACTTGAGATAAGGCCCGTGTAAAATTTAAACTTTTCCTAAATTTCCCGATTTCTAAACTCCCCTTTTCTTCTTACTTTATTCAACAAAGTCACGATCTCTTTGATCGAGAAATATAAATATGTAAAAAGTGAAAATCAGTGCGAATTTTTTATTCGAGAGCTTTTTCCGTAGTTATCGAATTTTCTCCTTATCCCAATAGTCCCGAGGCGGAACGACGTGAGACATTTGCGTTATCGACTTGCATAAACTTGTCGAGTCGTGTAGCGGCAAGTGTGGGCGAGGTGAGGCTGTAACCTATAATGTGTTCTGTCGAGCTTATTCTGTGAGGACGTTTGTGTAACTCATTTTGTATTCGTCATCTATTTATCTGTGCAACTAGTGGTCGCCCGCGACTTCGTCCTCGTGGAATGCAGTTTTTTACAAATCCCGCGGGAACCACGGGGCTTTCCGGGATGAAAAGTAGCCTATGTATAATCCAGTGTAAAATCTATTTCCATTTCAAATTTCAAAACTGTGTTCATGACTTCAGTATCTGCAGCGTAAAAGAGGAACAAACATATTTACACACTTGCACACACATACTTTCGCCTTTATAATATTAGTGTGTTAAACGGTGCTTACAAGATCACTGCAAAAAGTAATCCAAATTTAGTTATACTGAGCGCACACATGCACAATTTTGTGTATATACCTATTGTCTATCCACTTGAACGTCAAGAACCGTCCAGGGTTTAAAAGTAAACTGCTCCACAAAAGACAGTAAACTGCTCATGACATGCAAAAAACTTACCCATTTCATTTCAAAAAATTAATGAACTTCGAACACAATATTAAAATATCTATGCACCATATTAAGGCACACGTTTTTTAGAAAAATTTAATATATTACAACTATAGAATTATCAATAAAACTATTAAAACTTTTAATAAACTTGCAAACGTTCGAAATTCAAATAACCTGTTTTTTGTATGTACGTTATAGATGTTACAATGGTTATATGTTTTACACTTCCTGAACACAAACGTCGACATTGTAGAACACTAGCTGACCTAAATATACACGAAGCTGTTAAAGCTTTCTATTTTTAGAAATACTCCTTTAAAAAATTGAAATAACTAGAACACTATTCTGTAAATCAATTTCAAATACTTTATATACAGAAATTTGCAAACGTATAAAGCGTTTGAACTGAATGGAATTCCAATCCGGGAAAATGCTTTACTCGCAGAGCTTCTATGAATATTTTCCAAGTGTTGTCCGTGACCGACCGACCAATGTTATTGGATTTCAGGACACATTCAGACTTCAAAAGTGCACTTCATAGAAACTCCTGTCACTTGAACACTTTTACTTAAATAGTTTAGAAAATTTCTTAAAAGGATTTCAAATTGTGAAAAAAGCATTAAGATTCGCCTTTGTAAATTATTCTAATGTGTCAACGTATATAAAAGTAGCCTTTCATAGATACATTTATAAGAGAATCGTCACAATACGAGTATATTTAAATTTTAATTCTTGTTAGTTTTATAATAGAGTAGCTGACGCCGCACGGTTTTACCCGTGTGGTGCCCGTTCCCGTAGGAAAACGGGAATAATATTAATTAATATTAATTATATAGCCTATAGCCTTACTCGATAAATGGGCTATCTAACACTGAAAGAAGTTTTTTAAATCGGACGAGTAGTTCCTGAGATTAGCGCGTTCAATCAAACAAACAAACAAACGCTTTAGCTTTATTTATTAATATAGATATTATATTACATACCAACTATAAATAGGTGTGGAATTTTACTTTGCTGACAACTTTAAGATTTGGTTTTTTTAGCAGAAAGCTTGACCTAGCTTTATTTCTACTGTCAAGCAACCTAACCTAACACTCTTGTGAATAAAGAATTTGAAGAATACTGGTGGAATTATAAAATTTTGAGATTTGAAGTTTTATCACTTCGGCTTATGATTTTGATGAACCATTGTTGGAGCTGGACCTTTCAAATAAAGAAAAACAGCATCCAAATCGGTTTATATAGTAATCCAAATAGTGGTCTAACTTTAAAATACCTCTTTTTGCGTCAGAGGTAAAATATAGTTAATACACAAAGAAAAAGTCAAGCTATCATAATATTTTTCTTGGTTATTTTTTTTTTATTTTTGGCTGTGCAATAAATTATAAATAGATAAATTGAACAAAAAATAACTTGTTTGTATAAGAATACCAACAAGTGAGTAAGATATATTTATACCTATACACCCAAACTTCTCGTCAGGTTTCCACAGGCGTTCAGTTACTCAATCCATTATTATATAAATCCACATAACAGGAGGCATATACGAACGGCTTCAGTTGAATATGAGCCCTGTTCGCATTGATAAGCCAAATTGTTAACAATACAACAACCGGCGCGCTACGTGATACAAATACTAAGCGGGATTATTTTGAGCCCTATACTATGTGTTCTCGTGGTCAGGAAATTACATTACAACGGAATTACTGATACGAGTAAATCCCTAAACTTACTGAGTTCGAATTTGATTAATAGAATTCAGAAAGTAGACATCAATGGAAATCAGGCTACCGGATCTGTTGTAAAAATGGGGGTTCCTCAAGGATCTATACTAGGACCATTTCTTTTTCTCATTTATATTAATGACCTTCCTTATGTTGACAAGGATAATCATGAGATTTGCAGATGACAAATCACAAATGTTTAAAATTATTAGACGAGAAATATGACGATGTAAACAACTCTTTGGTTTAGTAGTTATTGATTAGAAGCCAATAACTTAGTGTTCAATAAGAAGAAAACAAAATGCATAAAATTTCCATTGACTAACGTGCAGCAAGTAAAAGCCAATGTTAATCTTAAGGATGAATTGAGAATTTAAATCTTATTGATAAAACTATTTTTTTGGAATTACGTTAGATGTTGAGCTGCAGTGGGGCCCACATACAAATAATCTATCGAACAGACTCAGTTTAGCTGCATATGCGGTTAAAAAAATTTGTCATGTAACTGACATATTTAAAATTTTGAAAGGAACACAGATATTTAAAAACTAAAAAATATCCTTTTACGTCACAATGGTCATTTATGCTAGTGAAAAATTACCATTTTTAATAATATCACTGACTGCAACTTTCTTGTTGGTCTACAAGTCGGTAGCCCATGTAGTTTCGGCTCGTGAGGGCATTGGTTCTAGTACTGTTACTGACTACTGAGTACTAAGTATACTGAGTTTTTCTTTCTTCCTAAAAAAATCATTGTAAATTCTCTTTCTGCAGTTGGGAACTTGTTACACCCCTGTGTTTTGAAGATTAGTTTTACGCGTCGCTTCCAGTAATTATCATGAACATCTGATAATGATTGTTATATAAAATAATCTAAAATCGTCCTTAGGCAACCTGCATTGGTGCAGCGTAATGGGTTTAAGCTTCACATCCCTTCTCCTATAAGAAGGTCCGAGTGGCTCCCTTGTGAGATAAGTAAGACAAAATTTTATAAAACGAAGAAATGTCTTTAGAAAGTAGTTTCGCCCATGTCTTCTGCTTCCGCTGTCCAGCCCCATTGATACTTCTGCTCTCGCCCAAAATCCCCAGTGACGTCGCTGAGGCCTGCAGCACTATTAGAAAAAAATAACTATCATAGACTTATGTCACATGTGGACGAGTTCAAAGCGAGCAAAGCCAAGTGTAGATCCAGTAGATAGCGTCAATAGGTCACGAGGGTAAATACGCGGCCATCTCCATATTCCCCGCACGTCGCGGCGTGCGTGTGGAATCGATAGCGCGCCTCTGAATGGAGGCAATGGGGCTGGGAGCTAATCTTTACCGATTGTGAGCTTCGGCGCAGACTGCAGACTTATCTGTCTTCATAAACGATATTTTACTTCCCGCTAGTTACTAAGAAGATATTGATTTGATCTCGACGTTTTTAAAAAATCGAATTTTCGAATTCCTACGTTTTGAGGTCATGGGCTCATCATGATTATTATTACATGATGTCTGCCTGTCTTAAAATGTATGTGTGTATGTGTATTAGAGCCTCAATAGCTCAATGGTCTAGCGGTCGAACTTTTCACCGAGGGATGGTGATTCGATCCCCGCCACGTTGGTCTATTGTAGTACCCACTCCAAATACAGTCTTTCCCGACTAGTTGGAGGGGAATGGGAATATTGGTCATATTTAAAATATATAAAATATTATTTTTTGATAAATACGTGTATGTATCTACGTAAGCCTCTTACAACTTTTGAACAGCATAACCGATTTAAATGAAATAGGCAATATTTAAAAAGGCTTCATTAAACGTAGATTTGGAACATTTGAACCGATTCGAACCACTAGATTTTGGGGAAATTAAAAAATAAGTTATTTCAGTAGTATAACTGTCTGTTTAAGCGACATTTCAAATGCTATAAAATCAAAATTAGTGAGATGTTTTATTTGGAGGCGATTTCAGTCTCTACTTTCATTAGCCAAACTCTAACGGACCAAACGTATGGCTCACACAGATAGATAAATAAATAAATAAATTATACTAGAATAATTTTTGTCACGAATTATTCAAGGCAAGATTAGTCTTTAGATTATAATAAGTGTTAAATATTTTTGTGACCAGTAAAAAGTCTGTAGTCTGTGAGGACGAGGGGCGATATATTGTAATACCTACTAGTGGTTATTTATTATAATAGCCAGCAGTATTTATTTATATTATATTCATAATAATATGTTATTTATTATGACTATAAAATATTATCGGGGTAAAGTTTGTGGTATTGCAGGGGTAATCTGTGGATCTAGTAAACTGTTATTGAAAATTATTTTACCACTAGAAAGCCACATTATTTGCAAGTATTTTTTTTGTTATTCTCACTATCATAGGAACTACGCGGATAGAACCGCTGTTGGCTAGATTATTATATAGTAGTATTCAGGGGTATTAAAACATTTATCGTGTAAACGTGTAATCGTAAAAAAATAGAACTGTTTAGTGACAGTTTGCTTGCGGTAAACCTCAATATAAAAAGCACTATTAAGTTAGGTCCATCGAACCCTGGACTTCATGTTTGAGTCCGGCCTCTTACCCGTGGAGCTATTGAGACCCATATACATAATCACATGTTGATATTTTAGACAACATATTGTTTCGGAACTCAGGTCAATTAGCAATTAACTAATGCATTAATTATTACATTTGCATGAATACTCCTGATAATTATCACATGACAACAATTATAGGATTTCCATAAATGTAATGTTATTCAGGAACACACTTCTATTTTTACCGCGACTTTGCTTCATCATCATCATTATCAGCCGATGGATGTCCACTGCTGGACATAGACCTCTTGCATGGACTTCCAATCAAAACGGTCTCGAACCGCCAGCATCCAGCGGCTCCCTGTAACCCGCTTGATGTCTTCGGTCCACCTAAGGGGGCGTCGACCAACACTGCGCTTTCCGTTGCGGGGTCGCCATTCCAGCACCTTGGACCCCAACGCCCATCGGCTCTTCGAACGATGTGGCCTGCCCATTGCCACTTCAGCTTCGCGACTCGCTGAGCTATATCATTGACTTTAGTTCGTCTGCGGATCTCCTCATTTCTGATTCGATCACGCAGAGAAACCCCAAGCATAGCTCGCTCCATCGCCCGCTGAGTGGCATTGAGCCTTCTTCTTTGCTTGCTTATAGTTATTTACTTTTTCGCAAGGTCGATCTAAATATCGGCATTTTTGAAAATATCACTATTTCTGAAGCTATTTTAACCAACTTAAGTAAAATGAAAGTTCTATTTTGGTTGTACTTATGTATTTTCTAGTAGTCTATTAGAAAATATAAATATCCATTCGTTATTGCTTACCTAGAATAAGATTTCACTCGATATATAGGGAATAGAACTTTCTAGTTCACGGAACTTGAGAAGCTAGGAGGCAACGAAACTCGGGCCGGTATTATATAGGTTAAGAGCCCAGCGGAAGATTTCTTTGCGTAGAAACGCAAAAATAATTACAAGGTACAACAAAATTTAGTATTTTAGTCAGTAACGTAACTTGCCTTGCCTTGGTCCTATTTATACGAGCGGCATATCTAAAAAATCTCTTAGTTTTGGATTTAGCCCTCTTTCACCACAAAATAGGTAAAATTGGTACCAAAATGTGTAACTCACACACACACAAGATGTAATAGTTTTTATTTTGTTCGAGTGTAGGAACATTGAAACAAAGAAATCGCATAGATATCGGTATTAATAAAATATATTTTTTATTAATTTAATAAAAAGTGTAGGAAAAAAAAGATTGCCTTTTTGCCTTTTGTAATTTTTGACTTTAGAAAAGTCGTAAGTATCGATTTAGTCCATTTTCAAATCAAAATTTTCTCTTTATCAAAATTTATTAAAACCGTTCAACGTTGCAGATAAATAAATATTTAATTTTAATGTATATAGGAGACAAATAAATATTTATGTCTTCGTGCTGGCTGAAATCTTACAGCCATCTCATGGTCTACAGATATTTGTTACATCATACCGTCACTCGGATACATAGCTTTCGCTCGAGATGAAAAACATGACATTTTCCTCTTGGAAACTTTCTTGGAAAACGGAGAATCGGTTGCAGTGAAATTATTTACCTACCTGCAGAATATATCAGAATTAGTCTTCGTAGATCTTGTGTAGTGGATTAGCCTGTCTAGCCACAGGCTTTAGAGTTTAAATATTGACTTTTTGTATTTTTTGCTGTGTTTACGTTCCTATAGTTTACAAACACACATAAACGCGAATGTACTGTCACTTACAAGTCTTCCTACAAGTTAAAATAAAAAAATTGCTGAGCCCTCGAAGGTCACGAAATTAACTAGAATAACAACTTTTATCAAAGAAAATTATTTACTTTAATTATTTTTTTATTTTAATATAAAAATGCCTTTTATTTTTTATTCTTTGCAAGTTAGCCCTTGACTACAATCTCACCTGATGGTAAGTGATGATGTAATCGAAGATGGAAGCGGGCTAACTTGTTAGGAGGAGGAAGAAAATCCTCACTCCTTTCGGTTTCTACACGACATCGTACCGGAACGCTAAATCGCTTGGCGGTACGTCTTTGTCGGTAGGGTGGTTTCTAGCCACGGCCGAAGCCTCCCACCAGCTAATCTAGCTAGCCTTACATCATTTTGGAAAAGTGCTGATAGATACTGTTGCACCGCTGGGTCGATAATTACTAAACATAGCTAAGAACTACCGCAAGGAAACTGGCTTTCAAATGAAAAAAAACGCATCGAAATCGGTTCTACGATGCTACAGACAGACATATATAACACCCGTCGTTTGCGTCGGGGAATAAACCCAAACATCGAATAACTCGTGCGCAATAATTTGACACCTGGCTACAAAACACATCCATACAAACACAGTACGAACATCATTCGAGCCAGGTGTCAATTTAATCCGCACGAGCTGTATTTGTGGGTACATAAAAACAAAATCGGCTCAAAAATAACATTACTTAATAATGACTAGACACCATTCGATGACATCATAGTCAAACATGTCATTAAACAAAAAACTTAATTTCGCAAGTTGATGGTAAACTTTAATTGAATAATTATATTTTATTACGCCGTTATATCTGAGGTGACATGAAACTTCCAATAAATAATTTTATCGCGGTCTATTTTAATTGGAACTGTATGTAGGCGTACTGCTATATTAAATACATTTTAGTTTTTGTTATTTTTAGGGTTCCGTGTCCCAAAAAATGGAACCTGGCTTTTTCATTTTTTTTTATCCGCCTTTCTTACGTTTGACGACGTTTTATCTCGAGAACGCGGAGAAGTATTGAATTGAAATTAAAAATATTTACTCATGTCTGCAGTCCCCTGAAGCTGTGAAAAAACAAACTTTTAAACTAAAAAAAACGACCGTTTTTACTGTAAAAACATATATTTTGACACTCTGGGGGAATCAATATTTATTTATGGTACGCTAACCTAGAACTATGAAATTTGGCAAATAATTAAAAAGTAAAGATAAATAGTTTTGGTCTTTACCAGTTATTTAGGATTTGTAATTATCTAGGTAAGTTACAAAAAAACAAAGCCCTTATGCAAGGATTTGCGGACCAAAAATGTCATTGAGTTTTATTATGTCTAGTTTTCGATAGACGAATAATAATTTGTACGGAAATCCCGATAAGCGATTCAGACTCACACTTGTCCGATTTTTTTTATAAATACATGTATAGATTTTAGCTAGTTTATCTTTAGAACTTTTTTGTTCTATGTCCTATGCTTAATCTGCTAATGAAAAGTACATGAAAATTCAATTAGTAATTTCGCAGAAAAGCGTTCATTATGAATAATTGATTATTTTTCTATCCTCCCGATTTTCAAGAGAGCATCCTCAAGAGATGTTGACATTAAGTTCAATTGTAAAGTCAATTGAACATTGTAGAATCAACATCTGAGTATACTCCTGCTCAGAAATGTAGATAGAGAATTATTTGTTGAGTTTATCGATTCTTTGCGGAGAACAGCAAAATATTATTTTCTTTTATTTTATCAGTTACAGTAATTGTTCATCTTAATCATAAAATCCCTCTTTAACTTTATAGTATATGTATAGATGTATAGATTACGTATACATGATGTGTTTTGTTTTGTTATTTATTCTACTAATATTATAAACGCGAAAGTTTGTATGGAAGTTTGGATGTATGTTACTCTTTAACGCCGCTACTACTGAAGCGATTTGGCTGAAACTTGGAATGGACACATAGGCTACTTTTTATCTCGGAAAAATCCATGGTTTTCCGAGATTTGCGAAAACTGACGATTTTGAATGTTTGTTACTCTTTCACGCCTCGCCTACTGAACCGAATCAGCTGAAATTTTGTATTGATATACATATTTTGTATTGATATAGCCTGGATTAACACATAGGCTACTTTTTGTCCCGGAAAAATCCATGGTTCCCGAGGGATTTGTAAAAAACTAAATTCCACAAGAACAAAGTCGCGGGCGTCCGCTAGTTTGCTTGTAGCTACTACAAATGGTAGGAATCAGGATCTAATTATATCTCAGCTATAACCTTTTACAAACCTGCTTTCTAATGAATGATATTATTTGTTATTATTATTAATAAATTAATTAATTCAATCATATACAAATTAATGTAATTGAAAAATACATACAATTTGTTTACTTTCGTTCAAACGTTATACATATTATAATATTTATAATCTACTATCAACGTATACCTAATTCTAAATTCCGGATATAATATTCAAATCAGTCGATGTATCATGACATAAGAATTTCCGGTCAATAAATCATGCCAATGTAGCGTAAGGTAACTGCTATAATTTTATTCGTTGTATTAAGCCATCACTTCTTTTTTATAGTTCCTACTAATAATTTACGGTAGACATAAGATGTCTATTTGTTTTTAAGTGGAAATATCAGCGACTTCAGGACATGTTAGGAACTCATCGTATATCTATTATTTTTATATCTCCACTCTGATCCATTGAGTGGAAACCTTAGCTTTAGTAAACGGTTGGAACAGACCATTAAACTTATCAGTACAACTTTTTTTTTTTTTTATTATTGAGAAAGAATACAATAAGGAACTTAAGCTAAACTTATCCTAATAACTATACAAATCATGCCCCCTCAGTACAACTGTATTAAAATCATTGAAGTGTATACAATGGTTTGACGTAGGATATTAGAAGATAAAGGTTAACTTCAGTTTTCGTATTTAAAGTCCTCCACTAGTTTTGAGGATATTGTTTTTTTTTTGTACTTTAGATGACGAAGTACGAGATATAAATCAGTAATATTGTGATGCAGAATTAAGCATGACAGTTGTACATGATGAGAAAAAGAAGTACAACTATCGTATATTATACATAAGCTTGATAAAGCTTAGCTTCACCTACATAATAACGCGTTAGTGTATCAAATAGAATTAAAATTTGTGTATTATCAGACATTTCTTATCTTTCTGTATGCTGGATTTCTAAACTAAGTGTGGTAGATACTTTTTTAGATTTTAGTTTAATATTTTTTTCAGACATTTATTTTAAACGAGAAACAAGAAACTTAAGCTTACTTTTCCTAATAATTATACAAATCATGCCCACGTGGAATGGTGGCAAGAATACTGATTGCAACTCCGCACTGGACAGCCAGTTTACTAAAACGTTTTATGAAGTTCGTCTAAAAAAACGTTAAATTTAAATTGCTGACTGACCATAAATTGATTATTTTAACGTTACGTTTGTTTTTACATTACTTTTGTCTCGTTCTCAGCCGATGGAGTACTCTCAACGGTGAATGTAGTAGAAGCTCTCCAGGAGTTCTGGCAAGTGAAGGCGTCGAGGAACGGCGGCGCGGCGAGCGGCGGCAGCGGCGCGCTCGTCATATACGAGTCCGTGCCCGCCGCGCACCCGCCTTATGTATGCTATGTCACGCTGCCGGGAGGCGCCTGCTTCGGCAGCTTTCAGGTAACTGTGACAGTTGACAGGTAACAAGGTGAGGGCAACGCGAGTACGGCGAGTAACTGTGACAGTTGACAGATAACAAGGTGTGGGTGCAAGGTATTATAGCGTAGCAAATACTGACAGCAGCTCTTTACATCTGCCACGTTATGCTGTCATGAGGCGCTTGCTTCGGCAGCTTTCAGGTAACTGTGACAGTTGACAGGTAACAAGGTGAAGACTTTGGGCAGCGGTGCGCATCATATAGTTACCGAATCCATACCCGCTGTACATCCTGATACTCATACGTTGCTACGAGTCGCTGTTGACAGTTTCAGGTAACTATGACAGTTGAAAGGTAACAATGACATCACTTGGTGGGTAATACGACGTAACTCTTCGTTATATGACCATTTGGATAATAACGAAAGATTTTAGACTATAACCATTTAAACAAGAAGCCAATTGATTCGTCACAGTAGGTATTCGTCTATTATAATACATACAATCTAAACAACTCGATTTGGATAATTATTTTGGTCCATTAATAATTACATAACTGTACCGAACCCTTCATTTTAGTATCGTAACCAAAATGTCACTACAGATTCAACTTATTTTTCTCCTGACGATTGTTACCTTTGAATCTTGTTCAACAGAATTGTCCCACAAAAGCAGAGGCTCGTCGCAGTGCAGCGAAGATAGCGCTGATGAACAGCGTGTTCAACGAGCACGAGTCGCGGCGCATCTCGGAGCACTTTATCGAGAAGGCGGTGGCGGAGGCGCGCGCGTCCTTCGCTGGAGACGCAGCCGCGCACCAGGACCCCAGCGCTGGGATTGCGGCCTTTAGGTTGTTCTAAATAAAATTATTTTTATCCCATCATCATCATAATAGACCTCTAGTATATACTTCCCAACACCACGGCTACCAGCATCTAGCAACTCCCCCCGCTTGATGTTGCTTCACTTTGGTTGCTTTCCGGTGTGGGGTCGTCTTTCCACGTCATTTCACGTTGGGACCCCATCGACCATCGGTTCTTTGAATTATGTGCCTTGTCCATTGCCACTTCAGTATCGTGACTCGCTGAGCTATGTCGTTGATATTTTGCGGATATCCTCATTTCTGATAACGCAGAGAAACTCCAAACATAGCTACCTCCATCGACCGCAGAGTGACTCTGAGTCCTTTATACATAAACTGATCATAATATAATGCTATTGAAGCGTCTTACGTTATGTACCTACTTACACTGTGACTTACTGTGCACCCGTTTTAGTAATATTTTATTTTATTATACGAGTAATTATGTACCCTGTATTTATGTAACCTAATTCTACGTTGCAGCGATAACATCATAACAAAAGTACTATTGTGTCTTACCTATTACTAAAACGCCACTGTTTTATAATCCAGTTTGATGAGTCTTGATCTTGAAGTTTATTTTTTGTATTTGTAGGTTTATGCTAGAAGCAAATAAGGGGCGCACGATGCTGGAGTTCCAAGAGCTGATGACGGTGTTCCAGCTGCTGCACTGGAACGGTTCTCTACGGGCCATGCGAGAACGGCAGTGCTCGCGACAGGAGGTGGTCGCACACTACTCCGCGCGCGCGCTGGACGACGCCATGCGCGAGCAGATGGCGCGGGAATGGGCAGCGCGCGAGCGGGAAGCGGGGCCGCCCGGCGTGCTGAGAGCGGAGCTATCACGGGCAGAGAGGGAGCTGCGCGCTGCTCGGCTCGCCGCTCGCGAGCTGCGCTACCCCAAGGAGAAGCGCGACATCCTGCTGCTCGCCGCGCGGCTCGCCCCGCCGCAGCAGACACAGTGATCTCACCGCGCCACTACTTTTTGTTATTTAAGTATAGTTCTATAGTGTAAGAATGATGGTCGTTTTATTTGATACTACCCCACTTTTAGTTGATAAAAGATGGCACATCTGATGCCAAAATATTAGAACAGAGCAACGCTTTACATTGCGTAAAAGGAACATATATTTATTACAATTCGCTGCCAGTTATACATAAATCTGAGAAAAAGACGCCATTCGCTAGTAGAAAGCACGCGAATGGGCATCGCGCTATTAACAGCGCGTGAGCGGTAAGCGCTGAGAGCAGAGCTATCCCGGGTAAAGCGGGAGCTGCGCGCTGCTCGGCTAGCCGTAATAATATTGGTCGTTAGTAATATAGAGTAATATTGGTCGACAACTATTTTTAGTTGATAAAAGATGGTCCATGATTCCAAAATGGTAAACAGAGCAACACTTTGTGCATAAAAGTAAAGATCGAATACATTTGCTGCTCTTTGTCCGTGAACCTGAAATATTTTTAGTTGTTATAAGATGGCCCACCTGAATTTAAATGGAAAACTAGGCATAAATAACAGGATTCGTAATGAACCTTATTTTACGTAAACGAAGTCGCGGGCGTCCGCTTGTGGAAAATAAGTTAAAGAATAACAGAGCAACACATTTGCATTACGTGAAAGGATCATACATACATTATGTATGTTTTACATACAACATGCACGTGTGAGATATGAACGCCAAGAGCGAGCAGAAGATATTTAAGAAGGCAGCGGGAGATCCTAAGAGCGAGAGGTGTTAAGACTCGTGTGCCTGTGACTAGGCATAGGCAACCTCACCCTTCTTTTATATCGAAGTACAGTAATAGATTGCTTGGGTATAAAATAAACATGGCGGTAACGCTTCTAACGTAACCAAGTCTATCACAAAAATAGTTTACTGACACTGATCTCTTTTCAGAACTTTTTTTTTTTATTCTTTACAAGTTAGGCCTTGACTACAATCTCACCTGATGGTAAATGACTACAGTCTTGTCAGAACTAATGAACTTAAGCAAAACTTTCCATAAAGTAAGTATGACTTCATAATTATTATGTGTAGACCACTGTTTTTATTACAACTAGGTAAGTACTATGGATTACGATGTGGGACATGGATCAACTCCTATATAAAGAACTTACAGATAGGCATATTCAAAACTCCCAAAAATTGCAAAACTTTTCCGAAGGAACTATAATAATCATTGGTTTCGTAATTTCCTTATCGCAATAATCTCTCACGTCTATTTTATCAAGTTAATTTATTCCGCCACAAACAAAACAAATCCTGAACTGCTAAGTTCTCAGTAAGTTCGACGGATACGAGCATAGAAATCATAACAAATAGAATGGAAGTGGCTTGTTACAAACTACAGAATCCGAAATCCGAATACAGAGTGCAGAGTCGTCGACGGATATCTTTGATCTAGCAGTATTGAGAGTGGTAACATTACGCAGTGTAATAAATACATTTCCAGGTGCTCTTGAAATTACGGTAAAGACGGTTACAGGGCTTAAGTTTGTGAATTTTAGAGGTATATATGTCATCAGACTTGGTCGACAACTACGGGACTTCGTAAGAGGGCTTAAAGTCACTCAGCCGGTAACAAAGCGAGCCAAGCTCGCAGTATATTTAATCGAATCGAAAATGAGTAAATCCTCGGAAGAACTTATGTTACTGGCTTCTAGCGAGTCACAAAGTTGAAGTGACAATGGTTCGAACAGCCTATTATAGTTTATAGAAGTAAGTATTAAAATGGGCACCTCGAAAAGCGTTGGTTGGCTCAAGACCATGCTTGGAAGAATCTTTAAGTCCAATGCTATGTCCAGCAGTGGACGTCGATGATTGATGGATGATGGAGACGACGATATATTATGATGATTATGAAATATTACCTGTACGGTGACTCGTCATGTCTATTTTTGTTTTAAAGATTTCTATGGCTGCAGGGCTATCACTCGTGTTGTCATTGTGTTTGGAAGCATCCTTAAGTCCGGTGCTATGTCCAGCTGTGAACGTCGATGATGGATGGATGATGCAGACGACGATGTGATGATGATAAAATTTTACCTGTACGGTGACTCGCCATGTCTATTTTGTGGTTTTAAAGATTTCTATGGCTGCAGGGCTATCACTCGTGTTATCAGTAAATCTATTCTCTATTCTCTTAACTCCAACACGTCGGTCGGTGGAACAATAAATAGCTCGCGCACGCGAATTTATATACGAGCCTTCCTGGCTGCGCTCGAAGTTACGTTACTTTGTATCTAAAGGTTTCATATTAAAGCCAACTAGCTGACGCCGTGCGTTTCACCTGCGTGGTTCCCGTTCCCGTAGGAATACGGGGATAATATACCTATAGCCTTCCTCGATAAATGGGCTATCTAACACTGAAAGAATTTTTCAAATCGGACCAGAACAAACAAACTCTTCAGCCTTATAATAATATTAGTACGAGCATAGATTACGAGCATTATTGGCGTTAGCTATGCTAACGCCAAAATTGGCTTTTTTCTCTTGAGGAAAACAATTTTAAGGATGCTCCATTTGTTCTGTAACGAATCCTAGCTGATGCTGATGATAATGGCTGACATTGGCAGCTTATCGTTTTTTCCTAGACACGAGGCTGTAACTCCACCAACTATCTATATTATGATTCTTGTAAGAGATTGCTTGTGTGCCGCCTTTGCGTGCCAATTTTTAGTTTTGTTTTATACTTTAAATTTCTCATGTTTTTATTTGGTGTGAAATAAAGTGTTAAGTTAACTTCTACTTTCTAATTCTGGACTGCTACTGAAAATTTCTGGAAATGATAAAATTCCGAAGAAAATCATGTTTCCCATGGGATTTTTGATGTACTGAATTACACAAACTTTCGCGTTTATAATATTTCCTACTAATATTATAAACGCGAAAGTTTGTGTGGACATTTGGAGGTTGTGGACTCTTTAACGCCGCAATTACAAAACCGATGTGGCTGAAAGTGGAGATACTCTGGATTAACACTTTATCCCAAAAAAATCATAGTTTCCCGAGATTGAAACTTTAGCTGTTATTTGGAAAAAAAACATAGAAACCCTGATTTCACGCGGACGAAGTCGCAGGTATCAGCTAGTATTCCATAATTCCCAAAACACGTAACAAGGTTCTAACACAGACACATTAATACCACGATTTGACCCAATTTTGGTCGTGATGCCGCTCGATATTGCATTTCAATTGAGTTAGCGTGTTAATGGAATCCCCATTTCCATTCCTAATTGCGGAAATCCTAAGCAACCGAAGGATGAGCTTGCGGTTGCCCAGTAATAATAATATCATTATAGAGCCTGGAATGTATGTCAACGTGATGAGACCATACCTGTAAAAGGCTGTAAACCTTTAAAAAAATGTTTTTTCATTATAAAACCACCCAAAGACACTTCAGCTTCCAATGTCGGTGACTATGGTTCCGCAGATTCTGATTAATTTCTGATTTTTGACAACTTCCGTGGCGCAGTGATGTGACACGCAACAATATTAAAGTACATTCTTCACCTCGCTTTGCTGGCTCTGTTTTAAGGACAGCTATGCTAATATTATGCTAACTTATCGGTTTTGTTAAAATTGACTTTGAAACGGAAGTGTTATTCCAATAAATATTTTATTCTCTCATTTTATTCAGTATTTTTATTTTGATTAAAGATCCCTTCGGACTAAAAAAATTAATAGTTTTTGAACTATGCTTTACGTTGAAGCCTTCCAGGGCACTTACTTGTACATAATCAGAAAAAAGAATAGCTATAGAAAGTTTAGACTTTTTGAAATGACCGAAAGTCTTTAAGGTGAAGCATTTTTCATCCCCCGACTTCCCTCTACAACGACGGCACCACTGTGAATTTTCTCTGAATATATTCTTTATTTTACATTGTAACGATACAAGCCTTTGTTATAAAATGCGAACATTTTCCTCCTTGTTCGTTTACTGACGATGTTCCTGATTACTTTCATTTGGAACTTTACGTAGCTCTTGTGTTTTTCTGATGCCTCTTCGATTTCATACATTTTATACCTAAAGTAAATAAAAGTAAGTTTTATTAGAACTAACTTTTAAAACTTACAAACATAAGTACATTTATATAAAATTAATAATATTAAGAACTGAGCCAGGTTTGGATAAAACAATTTATTACTATAGTGGGTACATGTAGACGAAAGAGTTTTGAGCCTTAGCTGTAGAGGCTTTAAGTTACAAAAGCCTGTAAAACTTAAGTAGCAATTAGGATCCCATAGTTCTAGAATGGCGACCCTGCACTGGAAAGCGCAGTGTTGGTCGATCCCCTACTACGTAGATCGAAGACATAAAGCGGTTTGCAGGGAGCCGCTGGATGCTGACGGCTCGAGACCGTGGAGTTTGGAAGTCCATGCAAGAGATCAACGTCCAGCAATTAAACGCAACGTCCTTCGGATGTTAATGATGATGATAATAATGATGATGTGGGATGTCAGTTAGTTATTAGGTACCGATGTAACTTATGTATGTAAGGAAATATCAGTATTATATTACGTATATTGTATATTCCTTCAACTACTGATGATCGGAAAGCACGTAAGTAGGGCTGTGTCAACACAGATGCGAAATGCTTATTCTTAAACTGCTTACTTCGATAGTCCATTACGCGTCTAACGCTGTTTACTTTGTTGCAAGTACAGTGGACGTGGAAAATCGTGGCATTCATATCTTTTCTTTTTCTTTTCTTATATGTCTTAGAATAAAAGATTAATCGTCACACATGATCATTAGCCTTTTTTAAAGAAATTTTGGGAAGAATTCGGGTGACAATGCTTGTCTATGTAACGATTACTATCAGGTGTTATATATAATATACCACATTCTAGCAAATAAATGATTTGATTTGATTTGATTTGATTTAAGGCAGAAGATGCTCTCAAAGGCACAGGGATATATAACACTACCAATGTGCCAAGTTCTTTATGATTGCAAGCAGATGGCCCTCCTGAATGCAAATAGAAACTATCTTTATAAACAGAGTAACACTTATCAGTGCAAGGAACACGTCTTACAATGTACTGAGGCGCTGGTTACTTAAGCATATTGTGCCTGTAATTATACAAAGAAACATATTTTCGCTAATAACGCACCCAAATTCACCAACAAAATTATTTGTAATTTTTTGAGGGGGCCGAGGTAAACTCACACATCGAAAATATTTCACACCAATAAACTTAAAGCCTCTTTTTAAGCCTTGAGACCCCAATGTCCATCGCCTCTTCGAAGTATCATACCATTTCAGCTTCGCAACACGTTGAGCTATGTCGGTGACTTTGATTCTTCTGCGGATCTCCTCATTTCTGATTTGATCACGTAGAAATATTCCTAGCATAGCTCGTTCCATCGCCCACTTTATCATAAAAGCCCTAAAATAAAACACTACATACACAGAAAACTTATCGAGTGAAATTTATAGGCTGCAATTGTGGCTGCCTGTACCCGATCGCGGTGTCTTCCGATAAATTGCACTGATAAAGGTGCTGTAGATCCGTGCATATTTTAGCGCCGCCCGCGCTCCAAATGCGATGTTTCCCACTTTAAAGCTTCAGGAGCGAAGAGACCGCAATTCGCCTCGTTTCTCACCCCTGCCGATGGAGAATCTATACTAATATTATAAAGCGGAAAGTTATGTGAGTTTGCATGTGTGTATCTTTGTTTGTTGAAACTGTCTTATAATTACCAATCGGTTTGTAAAAAATATTTGATTGATTGATTTGATCAACCCAAAATCGGCTCACTGCTGAGCTCGAGTCTCCTCTCAGAATGAGAGGGGTTAGGCCAATAGTACACCATGCTGGCCCAACGCGGATTGGCAGACTTCACATAAGCTGAGAATTACGAAAACTCTTTGGTATGCAGGTTTCACGATGTTTTTCTTCACCGTTAGAGACGCGTGATATTTAATTTCTTAAAATGCACAGAACTCAAAAGTTGGAGGTGCATGCCCCGGACCGAATTCGAATCCACACCTTCCGGAATCGGAGGCAGAGGTGGCATCCACTGGGCTATCACGGCTATATGTAAAAAATATGACCAATCATAATACTCGAAGGCCTGTGCCATGCCATGTGGTACGTCGATTATCTTTAAACAAAACGCTTCGAAAATTACAAAATGTATGGGAATGACATTTGCTATCGACAGGTCACGTGATCTGTCATTACCATACACTATGTTGCTTTTCGAAGCGTTAGCGTTTGTAGCAACAGAATCGATATACCACGTGGCTACACGCCAAGGTTTTCCACGCGGAGTAGGTCTCTGCGTTCTGCTAGATGTTATGATAAAATCATAAAAACATGTTTGCAACAATATCGGTTTTACGTTTAGAAAAAAAGTGTATACTGTAAGATTTATGCAAAACCTTTTGTTTTATATAACAATTAAGACTAAATAGTTATGTATCAATATCAACTATTACATTTAACAGCAGAGACCATCCAAGCCTTTACCAAGTCGAAGCTGACCTTACACAATATTAGATTTTAAAAACAACTTGCGTCTTCTATCCGTTTAATTAGTATGCCGGTCACAAACATAGCTAGGCAGCTGATTAGAATGTTTATGTCTTAATCCACATTGTTATATAAAGGTCGTAGCTCATTAGACCCACCCGGGGCCCGACCTGCATCGCCTCGTCGCTAGGCGTCCACAACAGGTGGACCACGAGTGGACGCCTCGTTGTCCACTAGTGAACCTCGCGTGTTAAACGAATTTCCGAGAGTCGATAGGTAGACCACAGGTGGACTCCGCGTTGTCAACTCGCGGTTCACGCAGGGCAAGCATGTCAACAGCGAGGTATCATTGAGTTGTCCACTCGTGGACGGCGCGTGGACACCTCGCGAGTGGGGCGATTTGGTGATGGTACGGAGTTGATGTAGTGGGCGCGTGCCCATACAAATCCTTACGAAGAATACTAAGTACTCAAGGCGAGGCGGTGCGGGTCGATTCCCGGGTCTAATGAGCTAAGACCCTAATACTTGTACCTCAAGTTAGTCCGCTTCCATCTTAGACTGCATTATCACTTGACATCGGGTGACACCGCCATCAAGGCCTAATTTGTCATTTAAGACAAAATTAAAAATCACTAAGTAGAACTTGTGACGTCATGGTATGTAGCAAAAGATTTCATATCATTAAATGAATGAGCAGTGTCTAGTTAAACACAAGTCCGCGGAGTAGCCCTCAGCGATTCGACGCGGCGATGCGGTGCGGTGCAGTGGTGCGCGAACAGGTGAGTCAATATTAGCCTGCACGCGTCCGCACCTGATTACATACATTGACTTGCAAGTCACTACGCAACCTTACAATGTATAGACCCCGGCAACTAAGTTAAACCAAAATGGCGATCATCTGCGCAGGTACAATTACAAACCGTGTTTGACGCGTGATCCATAGTAGCCCAGTAAATTTGTTATCATCATTTTAACACCATTTTAGCAATCCACTACAGGGATAGATCTCCCTCCTTATAGGAGAGGGGGTATGGATCCCTGCCCCCCTAGCCAAGCGGCACGTTGATTATCTTTCTATAATCGCTAACGCTTCGAAAAGTAGAAAGATGTATGGGAATGACATTTGCTATCGGGAGGCTATACATTAAAGATATCAAATAATTGATAATTTCGTACGCGAATGTATTGACGTCAATGTGTTGCTATTTACTCGCCATTATTCGCTAACACCCCAATACTTGTTAGTGCGCATAGTTCTACTTATAGGCCGCGTACTATACTCACCTTGCAACTTGCAGGTTAGCATTGTATATGAGAAGACAGTATATATCTATACAGTAGACAATAGACATCATATTTTCATCATTGTCTCCTCATCCTCCTATTTTAACGTAATTTTTTTTATGAAAGAGCGAATGTAACAGAGGCGTAGGCGGTTACTAGGTAACCAAGGGCCCTGGTGTAAATGAAAAAGTGGGACCCCATAATAACTAGACTAATTAGGTTTTATCAAGTAAAAACATTAAATATATACAGATACATAAATATGCTAAGTTACTTTATCATTAGCTCTGTTTCGTTTTCATAGAAATCCTATGGTTTCATCTTTGTGGAAATAAGCTGTGTCAGATCTCAGCTCTGGAATCTTGGTTTAATCGTGCATCTTTGCGCTAGCTGTTAAGTCTTAGGTCTTTGTCAATTTTTCGGAAGCTATACTACTATTTACTAAGTCTAGACTGTAAGCCACATATTGAGTAATTTGCTGTGACACCTGGTACCTGCCCAGGTGTCACAGAGCAAGCAAAGACGCAGGTATTCGAAGCAAGTAAGTCTCGGCGTGATCTAGATTATGAAAATAATATGATTGTTAATCTTATTCGAAAATCTTTGACTCTAATTTGAAAATATGTAACTCTCAAGCCTAGGCATAATTTTAGCCGTCGGTCTTATAGTGATAGTGATATCTCCGTCAAATCACCGTCACTATAAGCTCATCCAAGTAAAGATGGTCCTAAAGTGTTTTTCAGATAGCATGGGTACGGTGACAGTTGTCTTATGACGTTCATAATACGTACTATTATCGTGAATCGCGGCAAACTTTCAAGAGGAAACGAACTGTCACCGTTCCCATACTATCTGAACAACACTATAATCTGCAATAACCCCCATGGCTGTTGTGATTTTTAAAGCTCTAAGAAAATTAATATTTTGTTCTATTAAACAGCTTTTTATTACAAAGCTTTACATTAGATAACGTAAAAAATGAAATACTACGTTTTCAGTTTCAAAGTCTTTAACGTAAAAGGCATCTTTTCTTACTCACTTAGATATAATTACAGGAAGCACGCAGGACTACAAAATAGGTACGTTGGAGCTCAAAGCTTTTCCACTGGAGTAAGCGATTTAGCGTCTTTTTGTTCGTAACGGTTTGCACTGAAGGTGAAAATGCTCAATTTTCACAAGTAGAAAAGGTATATTTTAGGGTTCCGTATATCCGTATTCCGTAAAGGAAAAGTCGAAATTCTTGTAGGATTACTTTGTTGTACATATCTCCTTATGTCTGTCTGTCTGACAAGATTGTTTATTTTTTTAAAGGAATATTAGCCAAATCTTTTCAAATATAGTCAATATTCTCATCCCCTTTAATTAGTCTGAAATCACCATCATCTCTGCCGATGGACGTCCACTGCAGGACATAGGCCTTTTGTAGGAACTTCCAAACATCACTATTCTGAGCATCCAGCGAATACCTGCGACTCGCTTGATGTCGTCAGTCCACAGTCCAGTTTTTAATTTAAAACTATTGAGACTTCAGAAGAAAAGATATCGAATAGAGGCAGGCGTTACTTTTTGTAGAGTTTTATTTTGCTTCTGCAATATATTTGGTTTCTGCTTATTCAATATACTTTCTAAGTACGGAGATATTGACGTTCAAAACTTTAATAGTTTAAAAACAGAAACTGTTTTAATAAAAACCATTATATTATCATAATATAATATAATGGTTTATAATGGCTTATTAAATTATATTTATCATAATAATAATTGACGCAGATCCAAGCAGATGTATACAATGCAGTACAGAACAGTACAAAACACAAAATAAAAAAAAAATACACATTACAGAGAAACCTAAAACTACGAATAGCATAGCAATAGCAAAGGCGGCCTAATCGCTAAAGTGATCTCTCCTAGTAGGAAGAAATGTTAAGTAGTTACTTAACCGAACATTTTGTTACTACAAAAACTCTACTTCAACATAAGTTTGTTCATTAAAAAAAATATATCATTCACACACAATTTTTCGTACTTCCACAAAGTTATATTCTGTCATTATGTCAGAGTAAGGCTCGTGAGACGGCGTGATGCTGTTCCAGATCTCTAGTCCCGAGATCAAAAGTTTCCGCTAAGTAGGTCACATGATAAAAGTTCGCTTGTGCCTCGTTTCGACTGTGACGGAGATAGTCAACTTTTGTTACTCGTAACTCAGCTGATATACTTATATATCACACGTCAATCCCGAGGTCGCCCCAAAAAGCGCTGACTTGACATCGTAATCGTCGACTTGAGAGCCAACAAACTTATGAAGTCTGACGTTCAAGATTGGGCAAAGTGGGCGACATTGTGCCGGAAACCCCACATAGTGCTGGGACCACGCTAGGAAAAAGAAGAAGAAGACTCACATGTCGCCCAAAATAATTATGGTATTCATCATTTTGAATTAAAACTCAAGAGTCTGTTTGTGATTTCATAACAACTTAAAAACTGTTTTTTTATGTTATGTTATCAACCCATATTCGGCTCTCTGCTGAATTCCTCTAGAATCAGTAGATATTAACGCGGGAAAAAACCGAATCTCTGCCCACTACACACACACACACACTATTTTTGTGTAATATGATAATTGATTATTTATTTTTATTAAAATAATATGTCAGTGGATCTGCCACACCGGGTCATTTGCTAGGACAGCTATTACTAAACTTTTATTAAACTTGCCTTGTTAGTATGGGCCTTATTAGGTCCATGGTATGGGCATATCATCGTTATCAGCCTAATTTGTATTTAACCCTCTGCAGACTAGGCTTCCCTGCTTAGGAGAGGGGGTTTTGAGGTTAGAAACAACGCCGCTCCGACTAATCTTTGACTCCAGATGTTAACGATAATTTCTAACCAGACCAACGACGAAGTTCGTATACCAGAAGAATATAACGTTTAAACAAGGTTTTAAGTTGCAAACAAAAGTTTTTGAGACATGTCCTCGGGCCCAATTAGGCTCTCCGCCTGTTGCCGCGTTCACCCACCAAAATGGCGGGCGGCAAAAACCACATCAGGCTCCTTAAATTGCAACTGCGATTTTCGAGTCAATTATCACTTTTTATCCGCCTTTGATGCGTTTTGTTGACGAAAAAAGTGGTCGCGCGGAAATTTGTTTTTTTTTTTCATTATTCTTTAATTTAAAAAATGTCCGACGTCGTTAGTCATGCATAGCACTGGAAACTGGAATTGAGGTTTTGCTGGAAAATTTGATTTTTACAGTAATTTTTTGACGACCAGTTGATAGTGTGTTTTTCGAAGGTCCCGGAATCCCACTTCGATTTCACCTGATATTAAGTGATGATGTAGTCTAAGATAGACGGTTTCTACAGATTTTTGGCTGTACGTTTATGCCAGTAGATGTTTGTGACGGCCTCCGTGGCGCAGATGTATGCGCAGTGGACTTACAAGACGGAGGTCCGGAGTTCGATCCCCGGCTGGACTGATTGAGGTTTACTTAATTGATCCAGGTCTGGTTGGTGGGAGGCTTTGGCCGTGGCTGCTTACCACCCTACCGACAAAGACGTACCCCCAAGCGAATTAGCGTTCCGGTACGACGTCGTGTAGAAACCGAAAGAAGTGTGGATTTCATCCTCCTCCTAACAAGTTAGCCCGATTCCATCTTAGATTGCATCATCACCTACCATCAGGTGATATTGTAGTCAAGGGCTAACTTGTAAAGAAAAAAGTAGGTCGTAAGTAACTAGACACAGTCGATGCCTACCACGTAGACTAGGGCCTTGTAGCCATGTGGCACGTCAATTCTCTTTCTACAAACGCTAACTCTTCGAAAACTAACATAATGTATGGGAATGACACATCCGATCGACAACTTGACCATGTGACCTGTCGATTTTTTCCATTTTCGAAGTGTTAGCGTTGGTAGAAAGAGAATCGACGTGCGTCATGGCTATAGGATCAGACCTATGCTAATTTAAAAGTTGTTGGTAAGTATCGAGCGACAGATTTTCCTTTCTGTGATCTGTGGTTCCGAAATTACGAAGAGGACCTATTTAATGATGCGAATATAAATTGCTTTATTTTGTGACTTTAACCCAGGATTTGAACCTAAATAGAAATGAAAATACTGAATTCACTTTTAAAATACTTTTCTTAATAAAGATACTTTATCTTCTAAGTGTTGAAAATAGTAAATTCCGTAACGCGCTGGAAAACTGTTAAAGAAAATGCATTAGGAAGCGCGAGTCTTCCATTGTCAATGAAGGGGAACCACACAGCGAATTGAAAATTAGATTTCACTAAAGATAATAATTACGTCCATATTTTATATAGTAACATTTACAGTAAATGAAACAAAATTATATAGGTAGGTAGGTTTATATATAATGCTGGCACGCCCCGTGGTTTTATCCTCGTAGGGGGGTTAAATATAGGTAACGTAGCCTTCTATTTTTAAAAATTAGAATTTCCAAAATCAATTAACTATATTCGAAAATTACTCCCTGCAACCTCACAAACTTTTCATTTTTCTATATAGTACTCTACTTTAATATTAGTACCTATAGATATTTTTTATTACATATTTTATTTACATATTTTTCGTATATGTTATACGTTGAGTGTGTGGTGTCGCACACCATCTAATCTTTCGAAATACTAGTCTAAATATATGTATAATAGCGCACTTATCAAGAAATCTCGAAAACCGTTTGACCTACAAAGTTTCATTTGGCAGGAAGTTAGTTTATAGTTAGTAGTCATCAGCTAACAAAGGTTTTTGCGAGAGGGCTAGATAAAGGAGGTCTAAGAGCGGGCGATTGCTATCTTTATACATAATTTCCGTCATTTCTGAATTAATCATTATTAGGCAAAATAAAAATAGTTAATAATATCCTTCTTCTAAGGTTGCAGTGAAGCCCTAATTTATCGATAACTTGAATCTACCACATGACCCGTCTTTGAACGTACTAAAAGAACTTTGCGATACTTACTATAGAAACATGCCTTACTTAGATAGCTACGTCAGATTATACTCCAGCCGCAGCATCAATAGAGTTTTGTTTACAAAAAACAAGTTCGCTCTACAGAGTCAGACGCGTCGTTATCACGTCGTCAATACTCGTCAAATTAGCATCAGCGCAGACGGGGTGAGTGGCCGCGTTCGGCACCGGCCGTGGGAGCGACGCGCGCGCACTTTTTGCGACTACCCGCTGCGACGCTGGCCGCAGGTAGCCGCCGCTCTAAGGGCAGGTACACAATATGCATATCAATATATTTTTTTTTAAATATTTGTCATATCTTTTAAATATGACCAATATTCCCAGTATTACCAGTTTGGATCGTGCCGCGATGCAAGAACCAGCTCATGGCTAAGAGCCCCATATGGGTTCGAAACTAGTCGGGCATACTCCGACCTAATATCACGTGAGTTTTAGCCGTGTTTCATAATCGATTAATAAGAATAACACTCAGGATAGTTTAAATTCTAAAATTCCCATTACCCTCTACGGAAATACTGTATTAGGAGTGGGCACGACAATAGTTAAATCAAATCAAAATCAAAAATCATTTATTTCAAGTAGGCTCAGTTTACAAGCACTTTTGACACGTCAGTTGACTATTTGTAAAGATTCTACCACCGGTTCGGAAGGCAGGTTCTGCTGAGAAGATACCGGCAAGAAACTCAACAGTTGCTCTTTTGAAAAGTCAGTCCAACGGGGCGGAGATCGAACCACCACCCTTTGATGATGTGTCCGACCGCTTTACCGTTAAGCTATTGAGGCTTTATATTGTTAACTGACTTTGGAAAAGAAGTCATGTATTTGAGTTGTGTTGATGTTTTTTTCAAACTACTAATCGTAATTGGATGGAGATTTTATTGCAGTTAAAATTTATTAAGCACGACGTCATTCTCAGACCAGAAATATGGACTATATATCAAAAGTAATATTTTCTCGACAAGTCAATAAATATATAAAATATAGGTGGTTCTTACTTTTCTTGAAAAATGAATACCTACACTACTACATATTTTGATAGATATGTAGTATAATAGAGGAAGGTTTGGTAATTTGCGGTTCTACTTTATTTTTTGAGTATTTTAAAAAATCTATTTTACTAATCAGTTATTCTCTAAAAATGTTGCAAAGCACTTTAAGGTCTTGAAAGTCTGTCGATTAATAAAACAAAGAAAGCTCTTTAAACCTATGCTTAAAAGGCTTTCTTTGTTTTATTAATAGCCAGACTAGAAGTAGCCTAAAATATATAAATGTTAAAAAGTCCAATTTAATATGAGAGCATTTCGTAATATGCGGATACTGAATCTATTAGTACGTTATTATGTAAAACAAAAATATGCATAGAACATAAATATAATATATACATTTCCTTTGAGCATCACATAATTTACGGTCTAAGATACTGTGATGGCTAGATCTTCATTATTTTATTAAAACTTACTAACTACCATAGATAGTTAAGTGCGGTAGACAATCACTATGTAGTTTGGTAATGGGGATGATGACTAGGTTTGAATATATTGATTTTTATGATACATTCAGGTAAATAAGGTCAATGTTAACTAATTTATACATAAAAAGCAAAGATTGTCTGGATATTTGGAAAATAAATAATATTAAAAAATTCAAAATCTATTCAAAATCTTTTATCGTAATTAGATGAAAATTCATACAGTTTTAGCTTCCTTACATTAAATGTGACATTTGAACTATAAACTTAAACGCACAAATAACAAAGATATCAGTAATTTTGTTTGACCGCCCATACAAATATAACGATCATTATAGACCTACGACGTCATTAATTCGTACCATTTTGTGTATCAAATGTAATCCTTTAAATCCCTTTAGCTCCGTAAGTAATGATCGAAGATACCCTGTTACTTTTACAAAATTGCTTTACTATTAGCGTACTCTTAATAAATATACAATTTAAAAACTGTTATCATCTCTATTGATTTTAGAGTTTCATACTTTCAATCATATCCTCAGTTGCAGACACAGGCGAAATGAACTTCTTCATTCTTCACCAGAGACTTAGTTTAATCTTTAACGGTGTTTTTCGAAGGGTTGCCATTGTTGACCTCTGAAACCTGCTACTTTCTAAAAACACTATTGTTCATAGTAAATTTTTTACCGTACTTACCTAAAGTAGGCGCACTGGCTGATAAAGTTACAACTTCCTTTTGACAAAGTTACAAGATTTTTTTCTGTAAAATTATTATGGTCTTTAGTTATTTTGCTTTCTTGTGCAATAAAATTGTATAAAAAAAACTTCTATATGACGAAGATATGGCCGAGACAGGCTCTCGTTATATTAAAGGCGCGATATATCTTTGGCACATTTAAAATATCGCAGGACTTAAAATAAAATATTAGGTAATATGATAAAATATTGTTTACATAAATAAAGCTAAAACGTCGGTCTGCATTCATTAATTTAAAAGTTTCAAACCGGTCAAACTCATGCATTGTTCAACATGTTAATACTAATTCATATAATTTTTGTATAACACCATTTTAGTATGCGAACGCAAGGCCGGTTTTTGACATATTAAGCCGTCGGGCCCAGACAGGTAACGATGAAGATAATAATATTACATTTATTCGCTTATCATTTTGTTTTCTCTTGATATTTGAATAGAAAACGTGTTTTATTTTATGTATCTAAGGGTGTCCATACACAGGCATTTTGGCTGGTAGAAGGCTTCGGCCGGGGCTAGTTACCGACAAAAACGAACCGCCAAGCGATTTAGCGTTTCGGTACGGTATGTAGAAACCGAAAGGCGTGTGGATTTTCATCCTCCTCCTTACAAGTTAGCCTCCTACCATCGATTGAATCATCACTTACCATCAAGTAAGAATGTAGTTAAGGGCTAACATGTGCTAAAAAAGACAATATTATTGACAATTAGGCATGGTTGCCTAAAGTTATACCATTGTCTACGTTATACCCTGGTAATGTCAGTATTACAACTTTACCCTACATATTATGTATTGTCAAAAATATTGACCATATTAAAGGCTGTGTGCTTTTCTTAATTAATTTTATTTGCCCTATGGAACTGTTTGCCTAAATAATCTATTTACGGTAGAGCAAGAAAAATAAGTAATAAACAGTTATAACCAAACAAAAATTAACGCAATTGATGTATTATACTTCTAAATCGAATCTATAAAGCACAAGGGGTTAAAGAGAGTATAGAGCCTTACCATCCAGAGGGTTGGGTAGGTACGGACTGTCGCTTATGGTTGAAAAATTAGATGGCGTATTTTTGTGAATAGTGTCATTTTCGTAAATATTCATCGGTAAATATTAAATTTAAATTGAAAATAAAATATATTATAAAGAAAACTGTTGAATGTTTACTTTGCAAATTCCACAGTGTGCACATAGCTTTACGTCCTTACAGTGCTATAGCTCAACGTATAATAGGTAGGTAATTGAACCAATTATACGACATTATATTTATACTAATGTGTGTATAAGTTTTTGTTGTTCAAAATCAACAAGTCTGGCCAATGTGTTCGTCCAAATAAAGTTGCAATTCTGCAACAAGATTTTGAAAACAAGTTCGAGGTTCGATCACTTGGGTTCATTATACTTGCGTTATAATAAGGTTAAGTCAGATTCTCGTGACTGTGATAGGTTCCGTACGCGATATTTTGAATTTTTAATGGTTTTTCTGACTGCTGAAGGAGGAATATGTTTTTGTACGTGTTTGAAGAAATTAACGTCTTTAAAGATCACTCCATGCATATCGAATTACAATATCATAAAATGAGATGTCATTGATTTGTCTCAACTATCAGTTATGGGAGTGAATTATTAGAGTATATTATTTCCCGGATTTACAATGTACCTACTTATCTAAGGGACAAAGAAAAATGCAGTTTCGGCCCAACACTTTGCTCCAATTGGCTTGGATTGGCGGACTTAGGTTGATAATATTTGAATTTTTGATAATCATTGTCAGATGTCAATAATAAAGACCGAGAAGGCTTACCCTGCTCTCCGAAGCACGGGGGTATAATAACGCTTTCCAACTCCAGGCTGAGAATTTTTTGAAAAAAAATGCTCAATATTTCATAGCACGGTGGGTTTCTGTGGTCCTCAGTAACACAAACAGAACTTGAACCCAGGTCCTCCAAAACCTGTTAACTGACGTGGCAATTAACAGCAAAATAACCAAATAAGTACCTATTCAGATGCTGTCAACTATTAAGTAAATTCCGCGGCAATATATCCTGATACAGTTTTCACGAATTTGATTACGGAACCCAAAAACTCGATCAATCTTGAAACTTATTTCTTATTTAATATAAAATGCAGTTTCGTTAATAAACTTTTTGCTACGTACTCTTCTCTTATTTTCAGCGCGTACGTTATTACTTGTTTAAAATATTGAACGAAAGGAAAATAATCATTTCAGATAACGCATAAAGTGATATATTGCTTTAGTTTTTTACTTTATTATTTGTCGATCTAGCACTATTATATATATAATTTAAAGAAAAACAAACAACCTTTATTATAATCTATCTGACCAGGCAAACGTAGTTCTGCCATATCAATTTCTTTGATACAAAAAAATTAAAATCGCGAAGGAAATGCACAAAAAATCATTAAATTCAGTTAAACCGTTTTGGAGGACGACCTTAAACACCTAATAATTATAATATTGACGAGACACCTGAAAAGATGCATTAAAAACGTTATCACATATAGGTAAATTGGAAAAAGTAAAATATCTGAAAACTGATTTTTTACGATTAGTAAACTAACCGCAATAGTAATAAGGAGACAAACGATTTCCAATTATAAAGTTAAGTTTTGAGTCAAACTTAACTTTATATTTTTTTTTATTGAGAAAGAATACAATAAGGAACTTAAGCTAACTTAACCTAATAACTATACAAATCATGCCCACGTGGAATGGTGGCAAGAATACTGGCTGCATTTCCGCGCTGGACAGCCAGGCTGATCCTTTGCACAAAAAATGAGCCAGCCCTTCTGTCACCAGTCGAGACAAAATATATAATTGGATATCGTTTGTCTTATCCATATATTTTTTTAGTTTACGATACTCTGTCATAGTTTTATTAACTTAGGTCATAATGCATCATCATTATCAGCCAATGGACGTCCACTGCTGGACACAGGCCTCTTGCATGGACTTCCAAGCACAACGGTCTCGAGCCGCGATGCATCCAGCGGCTCCCCGCAACTGGCATGATGTTCTCAGTCCACCTAGTGGGGGGTCGGCCAACACTGCGCTTTCCG
Source organism: Bicyclus anynana (assembly GCF_947172395.1). Classification (NCBI taxonomy): domain Eukaryota; kingdom Metazoa; phylum Arthropoda; class Insecta; order Lepidoptera; family Nymphalidae; genus Bicyclus; species Bicyclus anynana. The sequence goes on from NC_069083.1 coordinate 16,761,994, forward strand.
GTGCGGGGTCGCCATTCCAGTACCTTGGGACCCCAACGTCCATCGGATCTTCGAACTATGTGACCTGCCCATTGCCATTTCAGCTTCGCGACAGGCTGAGCTATGTCAGTGACATTCGTTCGTTTGCAAATCTCCTCTTTATATTGTTCCTAATTGTACGGAATACTTGGAGAGTAAGCACGACTCACACTTTACTGGTTTATAGGTATACTCAACGTGTGTTATTTCTTGAAAGCTTTTGTAGCTTGCGTGCTTTGATAAAATGTCTTCAATAAGCAAACATTTTAGTAGATTGCCTCGAACGGTGCATCGCCTCGATTAGCGATAATGTTACAATCTAATATTAATTGGCTTTATAATATTTAACAAAATAATTATAAAGGTTTTAACAAATATAATTTATATTTAGCACTACGATAAAGACCACAGAGTACTTTTGTTTTGATACTAATAATTTGGTTAATGGTTTATTTTTCATGCAGTTTTCAACAATTCCTGGAGTGATTAATGGCGTATAGTTAAGGTGTATTCGTATCAAGGTTTTGTTTAAATTGTTTGAAATATGACGATAATTAAATGTTCGATGTGTCGGAAAAAGCTTTCATTAAAACGCTGCCTTATCCCTTTGAGATAAACAACACAATGGTGGAATATTTCTATATTATAAATTTAAAAAAGGGCTGATTAATATTTTAAGAAACGCTTAGATAGGTAGTAGGTAATATAAAAGCAAATGGATAAAAACAGACTACATTATTTTAAGGTCACTGAATACGCTCAGTGGCACTATTCTCTTTATATTTTCCAAGTATTTGCTCTCCTGAACTGAAAAGTGACGCGGTCCATGCAAGATGTAACTAACATACACACCGAAACGCAGACATGCACACATGAAGACAGACCGACGCCATAAATTTCTTATATCTGGCAATACACTTCACACTCACTCGGCGACATTATGGTGCTTCAGTTGTCTGGCTGCCTATTTTATAAGTCTATGATATAAACAGACTACATTATTTTCAGGTCACTGTATACGCCCGACAGGTAATATAGACTTATTATGCGCACGGTTAGAACAAAATTAAAACTAGGTATAGTCTTTAGTTAAGCCGCGGTGAATGGACGCCGAAGGTCGAACGGGTATCAAACGGGTCGAGTCGTCATCCTGTATAGGATTGCCAAATGGTGATTCATAATATTTATTTTACCAACTATTTTAGAACACTTCGGTCGTTATAAATCTAATTTCGTGACCTAAGGGCGTTTGTGGACTAATCACTATGTATTCGAATAAGTAATCGTAAGTTCCGAAACTCTTAAATAGTTAATATGCACAGATTAAAAAACAGTATTGACTACATTTACATACATTTGGTCTGGTAGGCTTCGGCCGTGGCTAGTTACCACCCTACCGGCAAAGCCTTATCAAGGGATTTAGCATTCCGTTACGATGCCGTGTAGAAAACTTCAAAGCTAAAGGTCGAATAAACTTGGACCTTTTCCAAGTTAGCCCGCTTCTTTCTTAGACTGCATCATCACTTACCATCAGGTGAGATCGCTGTCAAGGGCGAAGAAAATTTATTTACGATTAACAAAAATCAGCGCACAATCATTAGGTACATCACCTACATGAAGTATGAAGAAATGCATCAAGAGAATGAAGTGCATAAAACTGCTCATTGTTATTTTACCATAATCTATTTACGTAATACGCATGTGATTTTTTTTATAGAAACGTGAGCACAACAGAAACACTTTGTTCAATTTATTTTGAGTGATATATTGGAACATGAAAGCCCTTTAGCAGAATCCGTTGCTTAGCGCACACATGATACAGACATAGATGTAATTAAAAGTCTAGATGCTATCTCCTGAACTAGAAAGTGACGCAGTCCATGCAAGATGTATCTAAGTTCGCTTAGACATACTCATCGACACGCACACAAGCACACATAAAGACAGACCGACGCTATTAATATTTCTTATATCTGGCAATACAGTTCACACTCACTCGGCGACATAATGGTGCTTCAGTTGTAGACAGCGTTATACCGTCTGCCTATTTTATAAGTCTATGCATACAGAACATGTTTCTTCTTAGCTGACGCTCCTTCAGTTTTTTTTAAATAAACACGACATGGTTCTATTTTTACTACCCTCATACAACAAAAAGCTGTTAACAGATAAAAACAAAAATTATAATCCAATCAAGCGCAAATGTTGCCAGTTTCCAGATAGTCGACGGCACAATTAAACTTTAACGAGAATAAACTACGGTAACACTGTAAACTTGTTCTTTATAGCTGTTTTGCTCTTTCATTGAGTTCTAGAACTTGGCTCTCGGAATGGTGTTAGACTGCAATAAAAACAACATTGTATTTTTTTATTTAACGATAAGTAAGCTTTGCGATCTCACCTGATTTAAGTTACGATGTCTAAGATGGATTAACAAGTTCAAAAAAGAACAGGTTTATTCTTAAACCCTAGACTGATTTCGCGGCATCATAATCACAATAAAGGAGAATGTCCACCGGCCCATATGTCGGCCCAGGTAACCCAGGTATACCGCCGTATAAAAGTGTATGAAGATGATAATATGATGTATAATTTATAATAATCTGGTTAAATAATTGGCGTGGTTTTTAGCCTATTGTCTATATTGCGTCGTCACTTACCATCAGGTGAGATTGTAGTCAAGGTTTAACTTGTAATGAATAAAAACGGCCTCCGTGGCGCAGTGGTTTGCGCGATGGATTTTCAAAACGGAGGTCCTGGGTTCGATCCCCGGCTGGGCAGATTGAGATTTTCTTAATTTGTCCAGGTCTGGCTGGTGGGAGGCTTCGGCCGTGGCTAGTTACCATCCTACCGGCAAAGACGTACCGCCAAGCGATTTAGCGTTCCGGTACGATGTCGTGTAGAAACCGAAAGGGGTGTGGATTTTCATCCTCCTCCTAACAAGTTAGCCCGCTTCCATCTTAGACTGCATCATCACTTACCATCAGGTGAGAATGTAGTCAAGGGTTAACTTGTAAAGAATAAAAAAAAAAGTAAACTTCAACTTGTAGTTTAAGAGTATAGTGATCATCATCAGACCAGCTCCGTAGAACAAATTGCATGATAACCGCGCAAGTAGGTGTAATTTGAGTCCATTGACATGAAAATTTAAATTTATCTCCCAAGATTTGCCCCTCACTATCAACAGAACTTAAGTAAAATAAATTAAGCTTGTTTATTAAAGTTACGGAACCCTAAAAGAGCAAACAATACGCGCTGCAAAGTCAACGAGTTAAGAATCTTCGCTTAATTAATGTATTTGCAGGGCTGGTCGCTTTCCCGAACGGTTCGCTTTGATTTCATTCCGCAACACCCAATAAATGTGTGAGAGAAGTCCGAAACTGGTTGTGAAAAGTTCCAAATTTTGTTGTGGGTATAATAGTCCTCCCACGCGCGGCTTTGCCTGATTTGCGTTTCGGTTATTGCCCCGTTAATGAACGTATGATCTGAGGTTCTTATGTTAAAACATAAGCTCTTTGTCTATAGCTTTAAGCTCTTTGTCTTTTTACCCAAAGTCTAAACGAAAGTTGAGCGTACTATATGCATGTATGCATGTATGTTTCTATTTACCTATGTTCCTACGAATAACATCGTGAGGAAACCTGCATACCTGAGAGTTTTCTTAATTCTCTTCGTATGTGAAGTCTGCCAACCCGCATTGGGCCAGCGTCGTGGACTAACCTCTCATTCTGAGAGGGAACTCGTGCTCAGCAGTAAGACGAATATGGCTTGATAATGATGATGATGTTCCTACTGAACCTAAACTATTCAACTGATTTTAATGAATATAGTGTTTATCTATGCGTTAGTATAGTCCGGGATATAGCTACATTTTAAAAGACTCGGTCTTCATATTTTTAATCTTTTTTCATGTGGCTATTATGACTAGCCTACCGCCGTCACTTAACTTACATCAAAGCGAAATCGTTGTACCTAGTTTAGAACTAAAACGACATTATAATATCGTTCAAAAATACATATATTGTCTGCACTTGCAATATTTTGTATGCCTACTTTTTTAAAAGTTAATCTAATTCGGGATCTACGTCTGTATTTAGATGTGTCGTGTGTTTGGTGCTTAAGAATGGAAATTTGCACCGAAAAGTGTTGGTCGACCATTGGGTCGTCTGAGGACATCAAGCGGGTTGCAGGGAGCCGCTGGATACTGGCGGCTCGAGACCGTGGTGTTCTGAAGTCCATGCAAGAAGCATTTGTCCAGCAGATGTACATTAAAAGATATTATGCAATAGAAAATAAATATAAATGACTAGCGGACGCCCGCGACTTCGTCCGCGTAAATTTCGATGTCAACTTTACTACCACCCCTACCCTACCCTACCCCTACCCTACCACTACCCCAACCCTACCCTACCCGACCCCTACATCTACCCTACCCCTACCCCCACCCTATCCCTACCCTATCCCAGACCTACCCCTACCCTACCCCTACCTTACCTACACCCTACCCCCATCCTACCCCTACCCTTCCCGTACCCTATCCCTTTCCTACCCCTATCCCACCCGTACCCCTATCTCACGCCTATCCTACCCCTACCCTACCACTTCCCTATCCTACCCGTACCTCTACCCTACCACTACTCTACCTCTACTCCTACCCTACCACTACCCTACCTCTACTCCTACCCTACCACTACCCTAAACCCGGCCCTAAACCTACCCTACCCCTACGCTTCCCTACCCGTACCCTGCCCTACTCTGTAACTTCTCTATCTTACCCCTTAGCAAAATCGGTTCAGTCCTTCGAGAGCGGTGGTATGACCAAGAGAAATAGAGACTTCTATGTTAATAATATAAAGAGGTAAAGTTTGTGTGGTTGTAGGAAGTAATCTCTGGATCTAATGGACCGATTTGAAAAATTTTTTTACCAATAGAAAGCTACGTTATTTGCGAGTGTCATAGGCTATGTTTGATCCCCATATTCACACGGGAACGGGAACTACGAAAATGAAAGCGCCCGACGTCATACAGCGGAATTTCTGCGTCTTTTAGAAATTTTGTATTATCTCCGAAACTATTTAAGTAATTAACATACTGTAAAGGGCAAATCTTATCTCCATAATATCCTTGTGATTATTAAATAATTTATTTTAATAAGGATTAAAGTTTAGTTGTATGAATAATGACGTAAATCTAAGTATATAAAATTAATAATTTTTAAAACACAAAAGGTACTATATCTGCTAATATATAGAAGATAGATATATGGTGTCGCGGACTTTTTTGTAGAACTTTTAAAGATACATAAAGTCTCCATACATTAATTTCAATTTTACACAATAATTAAGGCAGCGCATGCGAATAAGTCTGTTTAAGGGGATTTTCAGTCCGACCTGTATGACAAAAACTGTGATAACTCGGCTAATATATATGATACCAATATAAAATATAGCCTATAGCACTCCCCGATAATGTAGCATTCTACTGGTGAAAGAATTTTTAAAATTGGACCAGTAGTTCCGAAAATTACCCCATTTAAAAAATGTGACAAACTTACAAACTTACAAACTTTACCTCTTTATAATATTAGTATAGAAAAATACCTGCCTTACCTACTGCTGAAACTAGTAAAAAATACCTACCACAGAGGAGCTCAGTCAATAAATCACACTCGAACTGCGCGGTGAAGATATTTTATACTCAATGAGTGGTATTGAATAAGTTCTGCATGTCATTCACATGATGAGGCTTTTTGCGATCCGATCTTTGGCTTAAGCTGTATTGTACGAAAGCGCCAGGGGAGATACATTGTTATTGTACTTGTATAAGGCGAATTGAGATAAATGGGTCGGAATTATTTAATCTAAATAATATGAATATACGAAGAGTTTGGGTAAATTGGAAAATAGAAAATGGATAAATTTTCCTGAAATGTTACATAATTTATTGATACATTGATGATATTTATATGTAAATCAAGAAATCGACTCCGCATACTATCTGTGTCAGGGAAGTTGCAAATTAAGCAAATGCGTTATTTTTGAGAAGGGATGTTAGGACCTCTAGGATTATAACTATACTATCATCATTACCAGGGCCAGGCCTCATTCCTTATAGCAGGGTTTCTCAAACTTTCAGCTTCACGTATCTCTGTTTCCAAATTTCCAAGTGACAGCGAACTAATGAAACCTTCCCTCCCATCGAAAAAAAACATTTGACTGTTGAAGAAAATAAGGTTTTTATTTGAATAAATGGTAGCACATAAAGTACCAAAAATGCCTTTGTAATAATAATGTGATGGGTGTGCTTGTTTCTTGTCGCAAATGGATTCAATGATAGGAGTAATTTCTTTTGGTATGAGTTATGAAGCCACCATTACGTAAATCTTGTCGCAAACCCCATGCCGTTGAATGGCGAACCCCTAGGGGTTCGCGAACCCCACTTTGACAAACCTTGCCTTATAGGAATGGCAATATGGAGCTGAGAACCACCACGTCACTCTAATGCGGGTTGGTAGGCTTAGGTCGAATGTTTTCAAATCCTTATAGCGATGACATCAGATGTTAAACGGGACTGAGACTTGGTAGGCTGATAACTGTCGCCCTCATAAGGCACAAAGTCACTTAGCGGGCGATAGAGCGAGCTATGCTTGAAATTTGTCTGAGAGGTTGAATCAGGAATGAGAAGATCCGCAGAAGAACCAAAGTCACTGACGTAGCTCCGCGAGTCGCGAAGCTGAAGTGGTAATGAGCAAGGCACATAGTTCGAAGAGCCGAGGGATGTTGGGGTCCCTAGGTGCTGGAATGGCGACCCCGGACTGGAAACCGTTGGTCGACCCCCTAGTAGGTGGACCGAGGGCATCACGCGGGTTGCAGGGAGCCGCTGTTTGCTAATGGCTCGAGAACGTATTGTTTGGAAGTCCATCCAAGAGGCATATGTCCAGCTGTGGACGTCGAATGATGATAATGATGATGAACCGAGTTTGATGAACATATAATGTGCTCTCTGAGGCAAAGAGGTGTAGCACAACCTTCCCAACTCCAGGCTGCTGAAATTTTTACTCAGAACTTCTTAGAAGAAAGAAATATTTGTGAAGACCTCCGTGGCGCAGTGGTTAATCCTCATCCTAGCAAGTCAGTCCGTTTCTATTTTAGATTACATCGTCACTTACCATCAAGTGAGATTGTAGTCACGCACTAACTTGTAAAGAATAAAAAAGCCCATCCGAGAGCACGATCCCAGAACCATGTAATCAGAAGCCTCAAAGACTAACCGTTGGACCATCGAGGTAGTATATTGACTATTCTTACATTACAAAAGATACAGACAAGTATGTTAAAAAAAATAATAAAGATTTTACTTGAAGCATGAATATAAAGATGTAACTTACGTAGATACGAGTACATCTTAAACAATATAGGAGCTAAGATAAAATACACAGTGTTCACAACTCGGCACTATTGTTTTATGAGAACCATAATATGTGCGCTACGTACAATTTGGACCGTCCCTCATTTTGAAAAGAGATAAAGATATTTAAAAGTAGGAATACCCAGATAATTTAGAATTCAGGATATGTCCATAATAGATAACAGAACAAAACCGAAATATTCATTTATGAAATAAGTAAGTTTACTTTACAAGCACTTTTAAAACGTGAAGTTGGACTATAGTTTCTACAAATACTCGAACTTCACTTACTGCATTATACGTAAAGGACGCATTGCATCAAACGGATTTTTAATTTTACGGTAAGTACTGACGGCCTCCGTGGCGCAGTGGTATGCGCGGTGGATTTACAAGAACAAAATATATATAACTACAAAGACTATTTTCAACTGAAATTTTGACTAATTGTAATAATTGACATTTTTTTTTTAAATTGACATAATTTTCTCTTATATTGTTTTTTTTTTGTTTTGTAATTTTGTAGCTTTTGTAATTTAGGTATTGTTCCATCGACACATTTCATAAATATTTTGCACGCCTATAGGCAAGACATGTTTGGATCGAATAATTAATTGTATATTTAATTTTATAACAAGTGTAACCCATGTTTAAAGCAAATAAATAAATTATTATTATTATTATTATTATTATTATAAGACGGAGGTCCTGGGTTCGATCCCCGGCTGGGCCGATTGAGATATTATTATTATTATTATTATTATTATTAACAGGTTAGCCAGCTTCCATTTTAGACCAATTTTGTGCAAACTTCATATAAATAATCTACTAAATAGTCCGAACAAAGCCTACACATTTGGTTTGGATAGGTGAGCCCGTTCTCGAGTTATATACAACGAAAAGTAAACGCATACGCGTAAAAACGCATTGATTTTAATATTTATAGATACGAGATATAGGAATAATATCAGATATACGAATAGTGTGACATATATAGACAACTGTAGGGCCAACGGCCTTACGTGCTCTCCAATTCACCTTTCCGAGGCGAAATACCCTTATTAAAGCTTCGGCCTTTCAGCGAAAAGTTTATGAACCATGCATGTTTCAGAGGTTGAAGGACAGGTAGGTTCATAAGGGTTTTGCAAATCAAATTAGAGGGAACTATATAGTATGGTCACCCTTATTACAGTGTGGAGTACGGCCGCCCAAGGGAAATCTGCGGCTGTCCTTTGTGTCTCGGATTTCGAAGTAAAAACTAACAGAAGTTTTAATAAAAATATCTGTTATATTTTTATACCGCCTCACTTGTAGCGAGCTGCATACTGGCATTATACTAACGCTCTGTCATTTCGTTTTGTTATATTATATAAAATTTTTCACTCAGAGGTGTGCACATGAGTTTTTTCTTTTTTTTAATGAGTTATTTTAGATATGCAGATGATGCTGTTATTTGAGTGTGTCTTCATTCGAAGGCGAGTTAAAAGTGGAATTCATAGACATTGTAGGGGCACTCCTAGGAGATCATTCACCCGCTGAGTGTCAAATTCTCAAACAAATAGAGGTTTAATTCGACACTCAGGGGCTGAATGATCCACTGGGGGGTGCCCCTACAACGTCTATGAATACCACTGTTAATAAGGTAATAGGATATTTCAGTCACGGGTTAGGCTAATGTCACTATTTTTTCATAGTAGAGAAGTAGAAAGCAAAATAGCCGAATTGGACGAATCTTTCTTGAGTTTAACACACTACACAATTGGCGATTTTTCCATAATTATGTAGACGAAATGGGATAAAAGTCATGGGCTGAAACTAGCTTTGCAAATAAGTTTGAAAATGAATTAAATTTTACATTTACCTAGTGGTAGAGAAATTGCTGGGCTAACGTGTTTATGCCTGACTCCGTTAGAGAAAGTTCGTTTCTATTTATAGATTCCATACATTCTAGACATGAAGTATTTAAGGTGCATTTCATGAGGTGTGTCTAATTAAAATACCTAATGTTTGTTTTAATTAGCCACTGAAGATCTTTATAAAAATAAAGAGTACAGTTTACATTAGTATTGTTTATAAATTGGAAGTGATTATTAACACGTAAACCGTACGAATTAATCAAACATTATATCTGGATTAATAAGTTATTCAATACGGGTTTCGTATGACTAGCATCAGCTTCCAATTCAGAAAGTTGAGTTGAAGAATTGTAGTTATAAAACTATTATCTACAGCCAAAAAGTGATTTAATTTAATAATATAGGATGGAAGAATGAATTAAACTGGTCAGAGCCAATGATTTTCAAAATAATTTGAAATTTGTAGAAATTTCCAAAATTCAAATTTCAAAAACGATGTTTTTCTACGCCATTTCACTGACATTATGATTTTTTTAAACTAGAACTTTAATATGTGTAGCTTGAGGCCATAAGTAACACACATAATGAGGAGGAGAGAGAAAATAGAAAATTCGAGAAGAGGAAATGTGCGAAAATGCGTAAGAACGCTGACAATATGAAGAAATATAATGCGGTTCCGTGTCTGCCTTGGAATCGAATAGGCTTAGCAAGCGTTAAAGACATTTCTCTTGAAAAAGATACAGGTGGTGTCGACCAATAGCGACGGAGTCAAAGTGAAAGTCAAAGTAGAAATTCTTTTATTTATTTCAATTAGGCTTCGTCTAAAGTATCGTTTGGATATGACCTCTGTCTCCAATTTCGGAGGATGTGGGTTCGAATCCGGTCCGGGGCATGCGCCTCCAACTTTTCTGTTGTGTGCATTTTAAGAAATTAAATATCACGTGTCTCAATCGGTGAAGGAAAACATCGTGAGGAAACCTGCACACCAGAGAATTTTCTGCGTGTGTGAAGTCTGCCAATCCGCATTGGACCAGCGTGGTGGACTATTGGAGTAACCCCTCTCATTCTGAGAGGAGACTCGAGCTCTGCATTGAGCCGTATATGGGTTGATAACGACGAAAGTATCGCTCTCAATGACAATGAGATGATTGGGACACCGATATTTTCTATGCCACCGCTATTGGTCGTTGTTATATCGTTTTCTTTTCACGAGATATATCTTGTTGCACATTCTTAGCCTATAAATGTCATTTTAGTCCGTGCAATTTTTGATGTAACCTGCCGACAGGTTTAAAGAGAAATTTTCCTCCACGAGGATAAAGCAAAAAGCTCCCCGGTCTGTCACAAAAAGCTGGGGTGATTATAGAGTTACCATTAAAATAAAGTTCCATTTGGATATTGTATATTAAAATAACTGTGAGTGCTTGTAAAGGTGTCGCGAGTGTTCCACACTTGTTACAATATTATCACACGGAATATTCAATTTTACCGGCACACGGCGGAAAAAGAATAATGCATGCTTGCTCCACACCTCAAGTTACGAGTGACAAGCGATTGATGCAGTTAGAGCTGTTTAAAAAAACTAAAGCGAAGCGAAGGAAAAAAGTTTAGTTGTTAAACTCGTACGTTTAAAAGATCTTATTGTGGTTAACGCCTTTTTAGCTACCAAAGAGCTTTGCTGTGTTTGTCTATAGGAAATGGTTGCCGTTAATTTGCAAGCACACTAAGCTTAACTAACTACGCCGCAGGTGGACGAGTATTGTTTTTGATCAATAAGTTATATAATAAGTCGTAAAGGGGACGAAAGAGTAGAAAGAGGAGTAGAGTAAAGGGAAACTTGGTGTCTGTCCTCTTCGGCTAATGGTATACATGATGCATGGGCTTGATTATAATGACGACGATAGATCATCCACGCAGACCACGCATCCACGGTCTCGGGGGGTTACCGGCTCGGCGATGGCCTCTTACGGCTACCTCTGCGTCTACAGGCGAGTGGGACCACTGTCGCGGTCCATGGTGTCAAAATGGATGTGTCGTATCCGGTGTTTTACGCCGCGCTGCAATCGACCCTGCGAAGGTCGCCGGCAATCTGCGGAGCTGCGGCGAGATGTTATTTTTCCCGTATGGGGCTTCTCTCACTGCTCGGCGAGGTCGAGCCCACCAGATGTTTTCTGGAGTGCGCCCGTCAGGCAGCAGTGAGGGAGCGGTCGTGTCTGGGGGTTCATGAGATCAGCCTCGTGCGCGATTATAACGCTTTCCGCTTGCAACTTAAATACTTCCCTTATAGTAGTTAGTTTATGCACACGTCCCCCGCATACCACCAGCCTCATTGTGCCCGTATCTGTCACTCCACACCACACAGCACAGCCGACGTGTTGTCCTGTCCAAACGTATGAACTTATTATTTTTTTATCTATACTACTCGTAATATTGTAAAGAGGTAGAGTTTTTAGTCTTGTACGGGGTAATTTCTTTAGCTACTTTAGAACCGATTTTGAAAATTCTTTTACCACTAGAAAACCACGTTATTTGTGAGCGTCATAGGCTATATTTTATCCCCGGATTCTCATGGGATCTACGCGGGTGAAACCGAGGGGCGTCAGCTAGTTTGAAATATATTGGTTATGTGCTATAAAATGTCTAAGACTTGAAGGAAGTGTAGCACCCCAGAGTATACGGCGTTTGACGTTTTTTTTTAAACAAAGAAAATACAGTGAAAGCATGTACTTTGTACATGAACTTAATTGTTTTTACGTAACGTACCTAAGTAGACGATTTTTCGTCATATTTGGGTGACGTTGTCGCTCAGATTCTTCAGGTTTAGCGGGTAAAAGCAAAACAAATCAATTATCCAATAAAAAAAAGTTAACACGATATTAAACCTGCGTCAAAGAGGTCGTCGAAATTGTCTCTTCCCTGTAGGGTATTTTGCTTGTGAGGCTATCACATTTCTGTAGCCACCCGAGCGACCAACCGTAACCGCAACTACAAACAACGCTTTGAAGCTAAGTAGCTATTTGTGTACCGACACGCCATGAAGGAATTCCTATTTATAATTTTCTATACAGATAAAGGGGATCCAGTGAGCTATAATTAAAACGATGGTTACCATCATGTATTTATCGGACATTCTTTTCGATTTAACATACATGATGTGTCATTAGACACCTCATTCCGACAGTCCGTCCGTCTGTGTGTCGATCTTTGTAATGCGTGGACATATCCAGGATAAGACTTAAGAAGGATTTAAAACCTTATGATTTTTAAGAAAATAACAACCTTTATGTCAGATTCTTTCCCCTCGAAAAAAGCCAATAGCTGATAAGCTTAGCAGATCTTCTGCACTAAAAAGTTAACTTACGGAGATTTGCGCGAACAGACAGACAGACAGACAAGCAGACAGATAGATCAGGCAGACAAACAGACAGCCCCAATTGGTAATTTTATTAAAAGTACGGTTTTCAACACACACGGTTTCTACTCTCTTATTAAACTACTACTACCACTAGGTACATACATACATTAGCAACCCATTTTCGGCTCACTGCTGACCTCGAGTCTCCTCTCAGAATGAGTGGTGTTAGGCCAATAGTCCACCACGCTGGCCCAATGAGAATTGGCAGACTTCACACACGCAGTGAATTAAGAAAATTCTCAGGTATGCAGATTTCCTCACGATGTTTATCCTTCACCGTTTGAGACACGTGATATTTAATTTCTTAGAAAATGCACATATCTAAAAACATGGAGGTGCATGACTGGATTTGAGCCTACTCCCTCCGAATCGAAGGGAGAACCGTGATAGCGCAGTGGACTACTACTATACTACTATGGTAGTAGCCGACGCACCCCGGTTTCACCCGCGTATGTCCCGTTCCCGTAGGAAATACGGGAATAAAAAGCATATGACACCCACAAAAAACATGGCTTTCTAGTGTTAAAATAACTTTCAAAATCAGTTCAGTAGATCCAGGGATTATTCCCTACAACCACACAAACTTTACCTCTTTTTAATATTAGTATAAATAGATTGAAAATATGTTTGTTTCTATGTGTATGTATCCCCACACCACAGTCGGTGTGCTGCGAGTGACAGTGCAGGCCGCCTCTGTTTACACTGGCCTGCAAACAACGAGAAACGCCGCCGACTAGAAGCCGTTCTCTACCTTTTTTTCAAAAGGTAAAAAAGCAACCCGGCCCAATCCACCGAGGGAGAGAAGACTCGTAAGCTATTCACTTTGAAAAATAATGAGACCACATAATGTACAATGCAAATAATAAGTAATTACAAACAATAAGTTCTAAGTAGCTTTAACTAACCTATACACGTTGCCTCGCCACAGACCTATGACTATTTATACCGCATTTTATAATTTTAGTTAGTTACAAATACCTACAGTAACAAAAAAGATAAATACAGAATCAGTATACTCGTACTACTTTGTTATAGTTTTCGATTCGTATTAATGTGCTATTTTAATCTGTAACACTTGAAGATGCCCTTTTTTGTATTAACCCTCCACACAGCAAAGAGTATTTACCACGTCTTTCATAAAAATTATTAAAAGGAAATCTGAACCAAAAGTCGCCATTTTAGTTATAGTGTACACTATAGTAATTTTGTCTTTCTACTAAGGAATAATGATAACAGACCGGCTGCTCTCCGAGTACAGAGGAGGTATGACTCCTCACACCACCAAACCAAATGAAAAAAAATATTATTTTCGTTGGAGAGCAGAGTCTTATCGCAGGCGTGCTGCTCGACGGGTCTTCACACTCAGTGCCGCAGCGAGCTGGCCTTACGCGTGTGGTCGGGTTAAGTATGTATTAGTTTTGGACATATTGTCGACTGGATATTCTAAGCAGTTTTTTATTTATTTATGTGTTATTACGCTTCATTTAAATGGTGCGGACAATTTAAAATAGAATAGAAGTAGGCGCCGGCAGTAAAGTGATCGTAACAGGCAGGCAAAAACAAAAAAAAAATATTTTTTTAATCAACCTACTATTGGACTACTGCGTTTAATGGACGAGCTTGACCAGGGATTTACCACCGCCGTTCTCCGCCGTTATGATCTAAAGGCCTAAGGCGCTTTTGGAATCCTCGTAATTTTGATTTTAAGTTTTTCTTTTTATTTATCACCATTATCTAATGACATAACCAGACCCATTTTATCAGTCCCTACAAGGCCTGGCCAGGCCTCTATCCTCACAGGATAAGGGTATAGAGTTAAGACCAATCACGCTGATCAAATGTGGTTCGAGCTACTCTATTACTAGCTGATTCCGCGCGGTTTCACCCGCGTAGTTCCCGTTCCCGTAGGAATACGGGGATAAAATATAGCCTGCCTCGATAAATGGGCTATCTAACACTGAAAGAATTTTTCAAATCAGACCAGTAATTTCTGAGATTAGCGCATTCAAACAAACAAACAAACCAACTCATCAGTTTCATAATTATAATATTGCCCACTTTATCACCACAGAAAATAGCAAAATCAACATCCTAAATAGGTACATATGTACTTCGAAAAAGTAACACGTACTTTATGAAATGAAAAAACATATGATACCTTAATATGCCTCAAGCCGACAACATACCAATCTTCTATAGGCCTGCATCAATTCAGACGCGACTAACATTCCTACAGTTGCTAATAGTTACAGCTTATTACATACAATAATTGCTTAATACGAGCTAGTTAGTGTACTAGCTCTTATTAAGCAATTAATGCTACGCTTCTTTATCTTTATTATTTAAAGAATGTAGTATTTATTACGACGATGTCGTAGACGTAGTAAGAAACAATATTATGCGATGTGATCATTATTAACAAACAAGTGGCAAAAACGATTTTTTTTTGACCGAATATGATCAAACTTCCAGTTTTGTTCTGCTCTTTCATTTGATATACCAGTAGGGTATATTTGAAAATATTCGATTATTCACGCGAACCGATTTTGATAGAACTAGCATTCGAATGAAGCCGCATTCAAATCGATGCACCCGTTTAAGTGACACACACAACACCCCTTCTTCTGCTCTTTCATTTGATATACCAGTAGGGTATATTTGAAAATATTCAATTATTCACGCAAACCGATTTTGATAGAACTAGCATTCGAATGAAGCCGCATTCAAATCGATGCACCCGTTTAAGTGACACACACAACACCCCTTCTTCTGCTCTTTCATTTGATATACCAGTAGGGTATATTTGAAAATATTCAATTATTCACGCAAACCGATTTTGATAGAACTAGCATTCGAATAAAACCGCATTCAAATCGATGCACCCGTTTAAGTGACACACACAACACCCCTTCTTCTGCTCTTTCATTTGATATACCAGTAGGGTATATTTGAAAATATTCAATTATTCACGCAAACCGATTTTGATAGAACTAGCATTCGAATAAAACCGCATTCAAATCGGTGCACCCGTTTAAGTGACACACACAACACCCCTTCTTTGTGTAGGGGTTATAACCATTTTTTTTCATATTGTAGGTTTGGGTTTGCGCTAGACTACGATCATGCCTGATGGAAAGCAATAATGAGGTTTAATATGAAGCGTGCTTGCCTAGAAGATGAAGATTCATTCTTGCCTTGGAGGTGTTCAACGCCGGAAAGGCATTCCGCAAGTTAGCAGTAAACGTCGATGCAAGACGTTTCGTACGAGTCGGCTGGATGTCAACAACAAAGGGATGCTCTTGTGTACAGCGTCTCACTGTTCTGTGGTAGAATGGAGATGGAGGTACTGTAAAGTTCCTGTGCACACTCCCCTAAGTATATCCGGCAAAACACCGATAGACAGGCAACATGGCGTCGGTGTTGGAAGGGTTATTACCAATGATACGTCTAGCGCGACGATCAACGGAGTCTAATATTTGGAATACCAGCTCGCTGGTAAGTTCAAATTTGACTGCAGACCAGTACTCCATGCTGCTTCGAACCTGTGCCAGATGTAATGTTACAAGATGTTCTGATGTGAAATACCACATAACCATAATTCGGATGCCTCATTTTTTAGCTGTCTTGGAGTTATGCTCGATGCTTTTCCCGAAGTTGACGTTGAAGGATATCGTTATCATCATTAACAACCCATACTCGGCTCACTGTTGAGCACGAGTCTCCTCTGAGAATGAGAGGGGTTAGGTCCACCAAGCTGGCCCAATGCGGATTGGCAGACGTCACACACATAGCTCAATTCACAGATGGGAATAATTTTATTAAGGATATAATTTTGTAATTAAAAATATTTACTTCCATCATTTAATTCCTTGCGAAAGTACTTGAGTATTTGTACAACACATGCAATGTATATTAATAACTGCATTCCGTGCTTTCGTATACTTTGTAAAATATTTTATTATCCTGCCCTTTAGACATATTGTAAAAACGGCAAAGCCTTGTGTTTATTAATACCTTATGTCGTAGTTTAGATGGTGCTGTTAACGCCTTGCAGTACAAAGCCTTGGAGGCAGTGGCGGAGCGTGCCTTCGGCGGCGGCGGCAGCTGTATCAAAATTGATTGAAGGGCTCAAATAAAGGGTAAAAATTTGTAACATCAGTAGCTTCAGTATACCTGCTACAGTTTTATTAATTACTAGCGGACGCCCGCGACTTCATCCGCATGGAAATCAATGTAAACTTTCAACCCCTATTTCACCCCTTCTCATTTTATTTTCGTAATAAAAAGTATCCTATAACCTTTTCCGTATTATGGCTTTAAACCGTGTTAAGTTTTATTTGAATTCATTCAGTAGTTTCAGCGTGATGCCCGAATAATAAAAAAACACGGACAGACAGACAGACAAAAAATCGAAAAAATATATTTTTAGCTTCAGTATCGATTATATAATACCCCCAACAAAAATTTTCAAAATATCATCAATCTACAGAATTGGACCTGCTAGTGTTATTAGTATAGACATAGAAGTATACATGTAGATTCTAAGGTTTTTGGTCCTTGTTCAAGTCTACTTTGTTGTTACGCCGCGAGTCATGTGGTATTCACAAAGAACAGACAACGCTAAAAGCTAACGCTTTTAGCAATAGAAGTAGCAAGGGGGCGTGGCCCGCGTACACCCGGGTGTGCGGAACATCGCAAGCGTGTCCGCGCATGCGTGCCTGGCAGTCTTGTTTTTTTTCTGTGACAAAAGAAATAAATAATATTCAACTCTAAAGTAAGGGTGACATATTTCATTTTTCACTAAATATTAAACAGCCATTTAGCCCACACCCCTGGGTACGCTTTCAATACAAAGAATTGACACTTTATAAATCTAGTTACCTCTTATATCTGTGGGTATCAATCATAATTGGTTGGTTTTTGCGTGTCGCAGTTGGATGCGTCCTGCGTACTGCGTGCACGCACGTCGCACGTCGCACGCGGGCGCGCGGGGGTGTCACTGTGCAAATGCACTCGTAAACCCGCCGGGGTCAACGCTCCCCCCGCCGCGTCCCCCGCCGCTGTAAAACATTTACAAATATTAGTTCGCTTCATAGATTAGGGACGGTAGGCTAAAATTTGGAAAAAGAGTTCTTGAAAGAAAGGAAACATTTGACACATTTTTGTCAGACAGTGCTGTGCCGGATGGATGCCTTCATCATCATCATCATCATATCATCCGATGGACGTCCATTGAAGGACATAGACCTTTTGTAGGGACTTCCAAACCCCACCAAAGGGGACACCAAAGGGGAATCCCTGCGACTCGCTTGATGTCGTCAGTCCACCTGGTGGGGGGTCGACCAACACTGCGCTTACTAGTGCGGGGTCGCCATTCCAACACTTTGGGACCCCAACGTTTATCGGCTCTTCGAACTATGTGCCCCGCCCATTGCCACTTCAGCTTCGCAACTTGTTGAGCTATATCGGTGACTTTGGTTCTTCTGCGGATCTTCTCATTTTTGATTCGATGACGCAGAGATACTCCTAACATAGCTCGTTCCATCGCCCGCGGTGTGACTCAGAGCTTTCTCATGAGGCCCATAGTTAGCGACTATGTCTCGGAACCATAGGTCATCACTGGCAACACGCACTGTTCGAAGACTTTTGTCTGCAGGCACTGAGGAATTTCGGACGAAAAGTTGTCGCGAAGTTTCCCGAATGCAGCCCAGCCGAGTTGGATTCGACGGTTCACATCTTTCTCGAAATTGGACCTACCTAACTGGATCATATGTCCTAGGTATATTGGCCATGTTAATTTTCAGGCCCACCTGTTGAGAAACTCTGCTGAGGTCATTGAGCATGGTACTAAGGTCATCCAAAGTCTCTGCCATGATGACTACATCGTCATCTCGACTCGCCATTGATGTTGATGCCAAGTCCGCCCCAGTCCAGAAGCTTAAAGACGTCTTCCAATGCGGCGGTAAATAGCTTCGGAGAGATTGGAGAGGTTAATATGCGTGCATATTTTTCTGTTGAGAGTGTTTCCGTCACTAGTCACTACAAACAGATAGACGTGACGTTTCAAAAGTGCTTGTAAACTAAGCCTACTTGAAATAAGTGAATTTTGATTTTGAATTCGAAAGTAGATTTGCCCTGGATTATTATCTAGGCCTGGTATTTTTGGCTTCGCGGAGTAAAACTAAAGTCGCGTACTTCAAACTTTTTGCCGCGCAACCTAAAAGAGTTTGCCTGCCTGTTTTTAGTGGGTAATTAAAAGTTGTTAGCATTATGATCCATGATACACAACATCTACAAGCAATCTTTCTGATCTTGGGAACTGCGATAGAGTTACGACTATGAGAAATTCACATTATTCAATAATAAATCATTTTCGAAATCGTCTCGACTCTCGAGTCGATTTCACAGCTTGATAATTTCACTAAGAAAATATGGAAAGTCTAGACAGGTACTTATATAAATACGTATAATTTAATATCTCGTTTTTAGATAGGTAACTTTTACAAGCTGCTTATGTGGTAATAGAGCTTTTGGTAACACAGCACGTCCGTGGAAGCGCTAACACCATGCCTTTTTCGGCCAGCAAGCAGCATAGTCCATTAATTGTTCTGTTCTTCTAAATTTTGGGCATGGTTGTGGGTGTATACAGGCAATGAGGTTGTGGGTGTAAACAGCTATAGTTCATGTACACATAGAGACATTTTACTTACTACATTTAGGCAGACTTCACACACGCAGAGAATTAAGAAAATTCTCTGATATGCAGGTATCCTCACGATGTTTTCCTTCACCGTTTGAGACACGTGATATTTAATTTCTTAAAATGCACACAACTGAAAAGTTGGAGGTGCATGCCCCAACTTTACACACATTAATTATTTATGTAAAGTTCTTGCACTTCCTAAACACAACACCTCGACATTTTAGACAATATTTAGGTATTATTTGAATAAATAATTTTCGTTGTTTAATAAGCGACTAAATGAAATTATAACGATTATGCACATTTGTTCGCCTCAGTTTTGTTGTGCTAGTGCCCTATATCCTACTAATATTATAAACGCGAAAGTTTGTATGGATGTTTGGATGTTTGTTACTCTTTAACGCCGCTACTACTGAAGCGATTTGGCTAAAATTTGGAATGGAAATAGATTTTACTCTGCATTAACACATAGGCTTTTTATCCCGAAAAAATCCATGGTTTCCCGAGATTTGCGAAAATTGATGATTTTAATGATATGAATGTTGGTTACTCTTACGCCTCGACTACTTAACCGAATTAGCCGAAATTTGGTATTGAGATATATTTTAGCATGGATTAACACATAGGCTACTTTTTATCCCGGAAACATCCATGGTTTCCGGGCGTCCGCTAGTCTAATATAAATTATCATTGGTGCTTAGGCTTGTGGTGTGTGGCGCTATTTTCAAGTCATCTTTCTAGTCCGACTATATATTAGTAGGAATAATAAAATAAATAAAGGAGCGGGCGGTCGCACGACGCGCGCCAACGCATGTCGGCGCGGGGCGAACGCCCTCGCGGGAAACAATACACCTCCTATTATTTACGATTACCGAGTTACTCGTACTCCGACATGACCCTATTAGCTCCTTCACAAACCTATAGCCGTCCGCTGTTACTACCTACTGCTAGCGGACCCTTTTTACCCGACAGCAAGAAGGTATCTTGTACCCAAGTTATGTATGTACAATAGTAGATTGTTATACGAGGGGCTAAAAAAACCCATTTTAAACGAGGTATTTTTAGGGCACGAGCCGTAAGGCGAGGGCCGCTAAATAGAAACTGAGTTTATAATGAGTTTAGTCTCGCGGGGAACACAATACTTTTCACTACGATTGCGAGAAAATAAAATTACTCGGTACAGTATACAATGTTTTATTTTATTTGGAAATTAAATGCACATGTATTGCAATGCAGCAATGTACAAAATGCTACAACTTTGGATGTTAGGGGAGATGCTTTTACGCCGTAACTTCATTTCTGACTACTTTGAAGTTAAATAATGAGTATGAGGGGTAAACATGGGAGATAATTGTTTAAAAACACCATCCGTAAGTGAATGCACTTGTTGTTCTTAAATTTTTCGTAAGTATGTGTTTCATTTGTAAGCCTTTTTATCCATCTCCAAATTAGGGTCACTATTCTCACTAGATGAAGACATAACAATTAATGTTACGAAACATGTAAATTACGGTTACAAATTCACAATGAATTTCTTTAAAAAATCAATTATTTTTAAAAGTCTCGCTTTTAAATTTTATTTTTCTTTCACATGAGAAAAAAAGGCAAAATGTATTACACCGTACAGGATGTCCCATGTCTTCAAATCTCGCTCTATTCGCAACTCAATAAAAATTAAATAAAAAAATGAACGCATTCCACAGACAAAAACGCTGCATTTCATTCCAATTTAAAGTTTTTTTATTTATTTTTCAAAACAATCAGGGCTTTACCAATAATGATTCTATTTGCGAATAAGACCTCCTCCGTTTTATAGTTGGCTAGTGATTGGCTAGTACTCGTAACAGACAAGAATTTAAAAAACAAAATTACTTTAGCCCCTAGAGGCTGAAACGCTTGATTAGCCCCGCTGTGGAGTGGTAATATGACAGTGTTTTTGAGCAAGAGTAGTGAATAACATAGTTATATTACATCTCTATGCAATACGTAAGTAAGTACGTGTAAAAACGCATCGGTCAATACGCAGCTACCATTTATAGAAGGAACCCAAAATATAATTAACACATGCTCACAGAGGCCGGGAACAAACATGGTTTCGACATATCCTACCAGGAAATAAAGCGGCTTCTTAAATGGTTGGAACCGTGCAATCTCTATTAAGAACACAATGGCCGAGCAAACAGCTCACTCGCAGCACCATAAGTCCATAACGCGTCGCATCTCAGAACTTACCGCAAAGTAAATTCTACTTAGCGGCTAGTGCTGGATCTATCCAAGAGTTTATATTTGTCTTTTGCTGATATTTTCTAACTCGCATCTATCTTTATTTGTAAAACAAAGTCGGATTAGTTGCACAGTGTATAACTTCAGTATGGGTGAGCGGATTTAGTTGTAGGTAATTCAGTGACTTAGCTGCAAGGAAAGACACTGTATGTCAAATTCTAAGGGTCTATCGAAGGGTTGCTGCGAATATATGATATCGATATCTGCGTATCTGGCGACTGGAGATATAAAATTTCACGCTATGGAATTCTATATCCTTGGATCCTGGTCCCTTGAAACTTGCTGTCTTCCAAAGCTATCCAATATACATACCTACCGGTTCCGCACTTTTTGACAGCCTCCGTGGCGCTGTGGTATGCGCTGGGCTGGGCTGATTGAGATTTTCTTAATTAGTTTAGATGTGGCTGGTGAAAGGCTTCGACGTCGGCCGTGGCTGGTTACCACTCTACCGGCAAAGACGTACCGCCAAGCGATTTAGCGTTCTGGTACGATGTCGTGTAGAAACCGAAAGGAGTGTGGATTTTCATCCTACTCATAACAAGTTAGCCTGCTTCCATTTTAGAATGCATCATCATTTACCATCAGGTGAGATTGTAGGCAAGGATTAAGTTAAGAGTAAAACAAAAGGTAGGAGCATGAGCTGACCCACTTTAAGCTTTTATATAATAAGTAACTAGCAGCCTCCACCCGGGTCCATCCGCGCAGTCCTCATTCTCGTGAAAATACGGGGATGTGCTTATGTTATGTGCTGATAACGTAGCTTACCATTGATGAAATATTTTTTTAAATCAGTCTAATAGTTTCGGAGCTTATACGTAATAAACAAAATTCATATCTTACCTCTTTATAATCTACTACCTACTACACAGACTCTTAGAATATATTATTATTTCAGCATCTTCATCGTTATCAACCCATATTCGGTTCACTGTTTGAGTTTGAGTCTCCTCTCATAATGAGAGGTGTTAGGCCAATAGTCCACCACGCTGACCCAATGCGGATTGGCAGACTTCACACACAATAAGATTATTTAGGTACAATTTAAAAGCTTAGTTATATAAGGCTTTAATATAAAATTAATTAAGTTGGTAGACAGGTACCTACATATTTGGAATCCTCTTATAAATATAAATCTAAGCGCCGAGAGCAGACAATCAGCTCTTATCATAATAAACACGTTGTATATAACGCGTTTGAACCTTTTAAGCTCAAGATTAAATCCTTATAATGTCTGATAATTATATTTAGCAGTTTAATACACATATTAAATGTATAAACTCATAAATGTGTCTTTAGCATAATTTATTAGGCACTTACAGTAAACCTTTCGAAAACCTTTTGATGGTAGACGTTGAACCCATGTTGGATAGTTGGACCATGTCTATGAAAGCTACAAAAAGTTACATTTGGACAATACATACACACAGTCATTGTCATCTAGCCCCAAAGTAAGTATAGGTTGATACAATGAATGATAGTCTGAATATAGACTTACACAATATGCATAAATACATAATTATGAGAACTTAGGGAAATCATACTATTAGTATTCAGAAAAATATTTTCCAGTAGTGGGAATCAAACCAGGCATTGGATGCAGCAGTAGTCACACAACCACTGCACCTATCTGTGAGGAACCTTATAAAAAACGATTTGAATAATTAAAGATTTGTAATTTTATAAAACCATTTTATTTTTATAAAACCATTTTATTAATTTGAATTTTAATTTAGAAATACCTCAAGCTATTTTTATTTAAAAATTTAACAGCGTCATCTTGCGGTAGTTTTAATCATCATGTACTATAATGCCTTTATTCTTCGCTAGATGGCAGAAACAACTATGAGTACAGTTGTTTTTGTACGAGTTTTTGTACAACTTGGTAATATTTTCATTTATGTACCTCAAGCTATTTTTAAAAACTAGTGCATTAAATAGAACATATTATAAATGATTTCCGAAACATTGGAATTAAAATAATAATAAAGTACAAACATCACTTCGAGATAATTTTAAGCTTTTCCTCTTAGCAACACTGAATAAAGTTGTCAGTGTCAAAATGAACCTGTCATTTGCTTTTGCGTTATTTTGACGTCTTCACCAAAACGATCTTTGTTTGTCAGTGTCAATTCATGCGGCAAAGAGCGGTTGTGGTGTTAATGTATTTTAAATAAATCGTTGTTTTAAAACGAATAACGATGCTTTGATAATAAAAATAATAGGTATTTTATTTAAACTAACTAACGAGTAATAATTGTGTTAAACAATATACTCTGTCAGAAGGCTAATTTTTATTTTAATAGTGAAAGATGGACGGAAATCTCAGCCTGTGATAATTTATTGTATCGTTTTCTCGTCGTGAAAGAAATGTGGACTATTTAAGTTGTTAATACGGCAAAAGTGAAGATTGTACAGTGTCTCGTAAGTCAATTAAACTGTTTAATAATGTATGTGTACAGAATTCGGCAGATATCAACTGTTGGTCAATAATAGTTTCTTATCAGTTTTTTTGTTGTAATCAATCATCTTCAAGTTTGATTTGTATGCTCTCTAGCGAATCGGTAGTTTTTTTTTACTGATATAATGTTTTTGTGATTAACTTTACTATCTACTTCAATAATATAAAATGTTGTAAAATAAAATATTTGAATTAATAAAATATTAATAACATAAGTATTTTGAAGTCCTTAAAGAATATTTATTTTCAGTAGTAGACCATTATGATGATGATACAGGAAACAAACGCAAATAGCCTATGGTTACTTTAGGTCTAGCTAAGTTCATCATAGTGCAATATCTTTAAAAAAAAAACAATATCAATAAAATTAATCCAGAGATCATTCCCTACAATCTCACAAACTTTACCTCTTTATAATATTAGTAAATCTAAATGGCAGAACAATGTTTGTTTCTTTAATTAATTGTATTTATTTTTGATGTATGTTGTTGTAATTTCACAGATCAAATGCAGTTATGGCTAGCGATGAGTCCAGTGTGCGTGTGGCAGTCAGGTCAGTTTTAAATAAAATTTCATTTTATGAAAACATAATAAGTTAGTATACTGAAGACGACAAATGCATGGTATGGTGGCAGCTACTGGGTTGACTGCCACATAGGTACTCTTAAGTTTTGTGGCTTCCAATCAAGAGATCCTGGGTCTGAGTCTTAGGTTGGGCTATGAGATTCTGAGCTTTTCTTAGATAGTTTCAGTTGAATATTAAATTCAGTTAATTAATAAATAGTTGACAAACTGATGGTGATACATCCCTGTACCTCAGAGAGCATGTCTTAGCTGTCAACCCTGGTCATGAATTTAACATTATCAGCCCTGCCAACCAGTGTTGCAGCAGCATGGTCTAAGATCCATATCACCCCTCTAAGAAGGAAGGCCAGAGCCTGTAGTAGGTTAAAATAGGCTGACAATGGTGACTGTATTACTGATCACAAAATAATGTCAGCTACACATAAATTAGCCAGTTAGTATGAGTAAAAATATCCGTCTTTAGTTTCTTATCTATCAATGATTAAATATTTTTTATTATTGTTTAAATGGTTGACAAAGATAAAAACTTTGAAGATAAAGCCATATTTAACTAGACCATATTATAATTGGTATTATTTTATTTTGATCTTGATATTTTGTACATGTTGTTTAATTTGTTTATTACTTAAAACATAAAAATCTTCATTATCCTTAAATACTTAAATTACTTCTTAAATAACAGCTAAAATTTAATCAAATGTAAAAAGTATTACAAACTCATATATTATAGATAATTAATATTATACAAGTATATTAGATACAACTGTAGCAGTCCTGATGGACATAAAGTTTTCGTTTTCAATTTCCAGATCTATTTGATTTTGATTCCACTTTGCACAAAACTCAAATTTGCACAAAATTACATCAGAATTGATCAAGCCCTTCAGGAGTTAGGTGTTAAACATACATACACAGAAGATTTATATATCAAGGTTAATCAGTAAAATAATAAATTTTGCTAAATAATAATAGCATGATGCTAAAATGATATAAATATAAATACATATATTGTCACATTTATCAAAATCACTGATGTCATTCTTAGACAGTTGAATACTGTACTATCCATTTCTAGCTTCGCCACATTTGGTTAAAATCAGAAACTGATTACCAAATAAGCTACTTGACTGACAAAAGACCAAATAACTTGACTTCTAAACATAAGTTAAACAACATTTTCCTAACAGTTACATAATATTTGACACATTTATGCAAAGTTAGCTTCACCTAGCTATGCCATTTGTAATACTTAAACAAACATTACAACAAGAAGCAACTTAGAGTTATAGTGAGTCAAATTGTGTAAGCAATAAAGTACTATGTATATTCTAGTGGACATCAGCGACTTTGTCTGTATGTAAACCTTGAACCACAACAGTATAATTTTTTTTCCCCCTCCAACTAGTCCGGAAAGACTTTATTAGGAGTGGGTACAACGGGGTGTTGATTGAACCACCACCCCTTGGTGATGAGATCACTATACCTTTGAGCTATTAAGGCTCTTGAATTATTTCTACTCATACATAAAAAGTAACCTTTATGTTGTACCTCCTCTATCTTCCAATGAAAGTCCCAATAAAATTGGTTCAGGCGTAGCCTAGACAAATAGACAGGCAAAAATGTTTAAAAAAGTTCATTTCTGTTTTAATATTAACTAAGCTTAATAAGCACTTGAAAAAACACAGTTATTTTGCACTGCCAATAACAAAAAAAAATTCTTGGTATTTTATTGGTATCGTGATTGAGTAAGTAATAAACATCCAAACATCAAAATATAGTTACCCACTAATTACTTAGTACTTAGTACAATTTGTAAATAATGAACTTCCGCGAAGTAACGCCTCCTTCTATTCAATATTTAATTAATATTAAAATCTTAACACTAAATTATTTATTTAAATATTTACACAGTCAACCGATCTTTTATTATCAGTCAACAAAAGCGGCATAACTAATTCTAGCAATTAGTAAATTGCTATAATAGTTTAAGCAATGAATGTAAAACTAATTTACTCACTTTTGTATTCTACTCAGTATGTATTTATTCAGTTAATAATTTAGCTCTAATTACCTAGTTGACTAAATAATTACTCTTCCTTTTGTGTACTCTAATAAGTCATAATCTAATACTAGCCGCCGGCGATACGAGGATCTTTTGCCTATGACATTTACAAATAACATGGCTTTCTGGTTGTATAAGAAATTTCAAAATTGATTCAGTAGATGCAGAGATTACCCCTACTATACCAAAAATATTACCTCTTTATAATATTAGTATAAACCGATGTATTAGGTTTTAGAGCTAAATATAGGCGTATAAGTTAGTTGAAACTGATATTATTTATAATATAAAAGTATGCGGAAATAAGTCTGTCTATCATTCTGTTACCTTTTTATAGCTACACCACTGAACCTATTTAGATGAACTTTGGTACAGTGATTGTTATTATGGAGCTATAAACATAGACTCCTCTAGCTCCCAAAAGGACACCCATGATGCCCAAACTTTAGTTTACTGTCTTTTACAATTTTGACTGACTATTACAGTGCCAGTCAATCAGTTATCCTTTTGAATATTTAGATGTTTTATGTAAAACTTTTGAATGTCTTATTTGGCTCTACATGTCTCCACGGAAGACCAGCGCTGCGATGGTGGATATTTATAGTAAAGCAGAGTAGTGACCATTTTGGTACCACACGCGCCTTTTTATTTTATTTAATATGTATTCATTTTAATTACTTTTTTTGGTATTTTGTGTATTGCGCGTATGTCAATTAACAAACTTTCTTTCGCTGTTTAGTTGCGAATTTAATTTTAACCCTAGTTTATCCTTGAAAGTGTTTTCTCGACTCACGACCGGTGTTTCCCGACAAATGGCTGCGGATAAAAATCGCCCTCTCCATTGGCGCCTGCAGGCCGGCACCGCGCCGCGTAGCAACCGCGCCCTACCCCAATAGACCCTTCCCTGCTTAATGTGATATCCTGTGACTTGTATTAATCAGGATATGGTTGCGTGTACAGCGAGCTATTGATTTTTAACCGACTTCCAAAAAGGAATCGTGTAGGTATCAAGTTGAAATTTAAACTTTATACTCAAGTCTACAGTCCTATGAACTTGTGAAAACAATGAAATTTTCAAGTTTACGTAAAAACGCATATTTTGACAGTCGCATGAGACTGATTCCCATGAGAAATCGAAATATGCGTTTTTACTCAAAGGGTATTTCCCGTTTATCTAGAACAACGATATTTGGCCTGTAACATCATAACAGACAACAAGTAGAAGTAATAATCTTAATACCGTACATTTTTATGAAATCTAAAAAAAAACAGGGGTCTGAAGTTTGGGAAAATCTCGACAAAATCTGCGCAATTCGATTCCTGAACTATTTATAATGTCAATTATACTCGCACTGCTTCAATAATATCGATATGATGTTATTCAAAAGTTACTTGGTCGCTAACTGTGGTCACCCAGCGCGATGGATCGAGCTATGCTCTTAGTATCTTTGCGTGATCGACTCAGAAATGAGGAGATATTCAGAAGAACTAAGTCAAAGACATAGCTCAACGAGTCTCTCTAGAACTGGAAAGCGCAATGTTGGTCGCACCTCCACAGGGTTCACCGATAACATCAAGCGAGTAGCAGGGAGCTGGATGAAGATGCTAGTTGCCTTGCAAGAGGTCTTTATCTTGCAGTGAACGTTCACCAGCCCATAATGATTGACGATGATTTAATGAAACTAACAGAACTTATCATTATTTTTTTTTTAAAGAATATTTGCCATATTTTTTATAATATGACCAATATTATCATTTCCTTCCAACTAGTCGGGAAAGACTATGCTAGGAGTGGGTACGACAATAGACCAACGGGGTGAGGATTGAACCACCACCCCTCGGGGATGAATCCAACCTCTCTTACCGTTGAGCTATTGAGGCTTTTTTTGGGGTTTGATGGTGTAGACGAGATTTTGGGTTAATTTAATCTGATGAACGGTTTTAACTAATAATAAATTGAAAAGCAAGAAAAATCAGATTGCGACGCCACGTACCGGATTCAATTGGGAATCTACTATATCAGATATCCTCACACATAAAGTGAATGAATGAATGAATGAATGAAATATACTTTATTGTACACCAAAAATAATAATAACAGGCAAGAAATTAACTTAAAAACTAATGTACAATTGGCGGTCTTATCGCTAATGAGCGATCTCTTCCAGACAACCAATCGAAAAAAAGAAAATAAATACAAGGAATAATGAATAATGACGGGTGTACACATAAAAAAAATGTAGAAGATACATTACACTTAGATAATAATATATTCAATCAAAATCAATATATATATGAACACATACGAATATACATACA
Source organism: Bicyclus anynana (assembly GCF_947172395.1). Lineage (NCBI taxonomy): Eukaryota > Metazoa > Arthropoda > Insecta > Lepidoptera > Nymphalidae > Bicyclus > Bicyclus anynana. The sequence continues at coordinate 16,791,097 of NC_069083.1, forward strand.
TATCATAAAATTTCATCTATAAAAGATTTATTTTATAATTTTAATTAATACTTCCTCATAGTCCGTGGTTTTAAACATTAATTATACTCGTAAATGATAAGTTAAAGCACTTAAATGCATTGCTATAAAATTACGCTCGGGTGAAATCACTTTTTATCGCCGCAAGTAATCGTTCCGTTGCCCAACACATTGTAGAGTGTACACTATACAAGTGGTTGCTGAGTTTCCTAACATTTTAGAAGCACTAAAAATTCTATTCGCTCATACAGTAAGTACTAAAAAAGAGAAAGAGGTTGCGCAATCAAATTGCCCAATTTTCATCACAATGGGCAATTTTTGAGCGGTGATAGTGTGTGATTTCTTTGTTTTGTTTGTGTTTGTATCTAATCTATCTTTTGATCGGTGTGGAGTAACACGCCTTCTTATTGATTGCCAAAACTAATTCTGCCAGACGTTTATTAAAGCTCTATTAAGCGTGAGGTTTTCGATTTGAGTCGATATGCATTACGTAAAAGTATTTATATTTTTTTTACATGCCAATTTCTTTATTTGCCTATTTTAACTCCAGCTCACAAAGGAGATCATTCATTTTGGGCCCTTTTTGAAAGTGCCGGCCAACGAAAAAAAATGGCACGAATCGTTAGAACTAATCATTTGAAGTAATATCTAATAAGGCATAAAAGTTGTCAGGTGGCTCTGAACCAAATTATACAGGTTCGATGATTCGTTATTTCCATACATTTTGTCAACTTTTAAAAGTGCCCGTTATGAAAAAAAAAATAGAAATACAATCTTTGTGCCATACTAACTATTGCTCCAAATGGGCAGTTCTAACGATACGTATCAGTTTTTTTTCTTGGCGGGCACTTTTGAAAATCGACAAAATGTATGGAAATAACGAATCGTCGAACCTGTATAACTTGGTTCAGAGCCCTCCTACAACTTTTATACCATATTAGCTATTGCTCCAAATGGCTAACTCTAACGAGTCGTGCCATTTTTTTTTGTTGGCCGGCACTTTCAAAAAAGAGCCCAGAAATGTATGGAGCGTGAATGATCTCCTTTCTGTCCTATTCGTATATGTATAAGAGAGAACAGTCGTCAACTGTCAGTATGCAGGCGGCTCAGGATCGTGATGTTTGAAAGTCCCAATAAAAGGCTTATGTCCTGCAGTGGACGTCCTTCGGCTGATATGATAATAATGATGATGATATACGAGCATGTCCATATCCATAAGTGTACATATCACTTATAGGTTTTCAATAATTGAGTGTATGGACAAGTTTAATCCTACAAGTAGTTACCATCCATCAAATAATATGACATCTAGTAATGGCTTGCTGCGTCATCTATGGCAGCCGATCGCCGTGAACTGTGACCTCTTGACGCGACGTTTGAATACACGGATCACTAAAGTTATTATTTTATTGAAGTTTAAAATAAGTAGCGATAGTAACTGGTTGGCTACATCATCGTTTTAATTAAAAACTAGTTAACAAATAACAAACTTACATCGACTCACAGCTCTAAACGAAGTTTTTTCCGACATTTTTTTTTTGCAAATAGGCTCGCGTTTAACCATGATCTAACCTGATGGTAAATATAGATACAGTCTAAGATGGGACACGCTTGCCTAGAAGGTGCCTATTCAATCTCGTTTTGAAGATATCCAAGTTATAAGATTCAGGAAACACAGACTTGGGAAGGGTATTCCAAACCCTAGCCGTGCGTATAAGAAAAGATAGAATATATAATTCTCTAAAAATTTCTTCCACCCAAATCTTGTCCGCCGATTAAAGCTTTTAATTATTTTAAGTCAATACGGGGACTGATACACTTAGTCTTAAATAACCTTCCATCTTAGGGTCCGGCCCTTAGAGAGTATCCGTCCATCTCTTCTGCGTTTGCCTTCAAGCCCCATCAGACGATGCTTTTATGCTCGCCCCAACCACCGGTGACTCCGCCTTACCTTACCTTATCAACCGATAGACGTCCACTGCTGGACATAGGCCTCTTGCATGGACAACGATCTCGAGCCGCCAGCATCCAGCGGCTCCCTGCAACCCGCTTGATATCCTCGGTCCACCTAGTGGGGGATCGACCAACACTGCGCTTTCCGGTGCGTCGTCGCCATTCCAGCACCTTGGGGCCCCAACGTCCATCGGCTCTTCGAACTATGTGGCCTGCCCATTGCCACTTCAGCTTCGCGACTCGCTGAGCTATGTCAGTGGCTTTGGTTCGTCTGCGGATCTCCTTAATCGATCACGCAGAGAAATTCCAAGCATAGCTCGCTGTGCTACTCTATCACCCGCTGAGTAACTTTAGGCCTTCTATAATCAGAACAAAAAATCGTTTAAAATAAACCTACGCCCGTGACTCTGTTGAATTATCAAGCAAGTCTTGGCCGCATTTTGCACGTTAAAATTGCAGATAAATCAATGTAAGAACACTTGTAGCGGGTACTAAAGTGCCTGCTTGATGTATTGCGGTGCAAATTGAATTTGCCCTGACCGTTGGAGACATTCGGGCGCATTGCGAATTAGTGCAGTTATCCTTGGTCGGTATGTCGATTGCTGTAACCTACCCTAATCATGCATTCCGCACCTAGTTGAGATGTTACATCATTATTGATAGTCTATGTTATCAGCCCACTATAGGGCTAGGCCTTCCTCTTCATAGAGGAGATATGGAACTTAGACCCACCGTGCTTTTGAAACGTTGGTTGACTAGCTAACGGGTTGGTAGAAATATGTGCGGGTGCGGGTTAGTTAATTACTCGTAAGATGATCTGCTTTTCTCTTTTAAAGAAACGATGTAAAAATTATGGTAACTATGTCAGCATTTTGTACAAAATACCCAGAATTTTCTATAAAATAACCAAGGAACAAGAAGGAAGACTAAAGATTTGAACCTAATTTAAAAAAAAAAATATAAAAAAATACAACCGACTTCAAAATCACAAAAATGTTTGTACTAAACTAAAAAGAGAAAAATAACATCGTACTATGTGCTACCTTCTGATCAGCTTGAAGGCGGTACCAACTTAGTGTTGTGTTAATTAAAGCCGTATCCGAAAGAAATGTCAGAAAATCCAGTTAAAATCTTTATGATTTAAACGGCTTGAATTAATAAAAAAAAAGATTCCGACGAATTGATAACCTCCTCCTTTTTTTTGAGTCGGTTAAAAAAGCCAAACTTCATTATTTAACTTTAATACTTTGAATATTATAATATAATAAGTATACATTATAATTATTCCTATTTACCCAGCGATTTTAACATATTATATTGATGTAATCCTCATCAAAATTTGTGATAAAAGTAGGTAGGTGCTAGGTAAAAATTATAACTTTGCTAAAATATTTATTTGTAACTATAAATTAAACTGATTAAAAATTTTAACCGTAGAGCGTGCTTCTTGCATACATGGTACATAATCCATTTACATACAACTCGAAAAATATAACCCTGATCTTTTGAGTAAACTGTTTCAAATGTCGAGGATTAAAATATATTATTAAACTAAAACTTTAATTAGGTATTTTATTTACATTACGTAACTGTGGGATATATTTTTACATTCGTTCGTTTGCATACGTGATCGTGGTCGCCCGTGCCGACAATTTACGACCTCTGCAAAGGATGTTTGGAACGTGATCTACATCGAAAGCTGTAACCACCACGTGGGACTCGTGGAATCCAAGCTATGCTTGGCATAAACAAAACATTAATAGATAATAAATATCATAAATTCGTACACAAAGTATACAGCTATAATCGCAGCTAAAACCTGAACTAAAATTGACAGCGCCATTACCTAATGACAATAATAAGCGCCATTAAGACATTAGTGCCACGTCTACGGGACTATTTGGTGGCGCGGAGTTTATCTTCAAACTTCTCATCTCCCAACGACGAACACTCGTCTAAAATTATCGGAAAATAGATACCATAGAATTGGAATTTAGGTCAAGTCCTATTAAATATTCATACAGCCCCCTGATAGTGCAACGCTAGGATTATCTGAGTCCTTTAAATTAAGTTACTACTAATAAAATTCTCTAAATGTGAAAATTGTATCGAACTCTGTATCGAAATCTCTAGACTCTACTCCCGAATAGTGACTAATATTGCATTTGTCATTTATAGATGTTGCATAAAACAATGAAACGAGAATAAATCTCCCTGACCTGACCTGTAAAGATAAAAATGGAGAAGTTTTACCGTCAAAGAAAACTGGACGCGAAGTACTTAGAAACGAATAGATTTGACGTACGCTAAAGTTACACACGACTTGCAAACATCAGGAAGCGGCTGCAGACTTTGCGAGATAAGTCACAGACAAATAGGAAAAAGCAATCCTAAACCGAAATACGTAGTTAGTTCGTGAGAATGTCGCAAATTGCTATGAAACAAAGTTTGGTCACAGTTTCTTTATACTCTCATTTTCTCTATAGTTTCAGTTAAGTAACTAAAAGTGACTTTTAAAAACGGATCTTCCAGATCTCATACCGAATGAAATCTACTCCCAATTTTCATGCCTCCTAGAATATTCCTGGTTTGGTCGTTCGTGAGATGGTTTACTTTTAGTAAAGGAAAGAAGATCATACTCTCCTAACCAAATAACTATTATTAGGTCGATTTTTAGGGACTGTCCCACCGGTGTCTGAATATTTGAAGAAGCCAAGTATAACGAGGTCGCTATTGATCGGAATCCGACTTGTGTCATCTATTATTTGCCGTGTCTACAATCAACATGTGAACTAAAATCCAGTAATGGCCAGAACTTCCTTTGTATCAAAGTCAAAGGTAATCAGCACGTGTTCTACCATAGGTACGATTAAGTAGTTACACTAGAAAAAAGTAAAGAGTATAGACAATGTAGATTTTGGGATGTTTCAAGAGGTTTCAACGGACCAGAACCTCAATAGTTTCCGGTCGTCATTCACTTCTTCTTTACAACCCTTTACTAGAGACCTTTACAGTACGATCTTTATCAGTGTCATTTAAATGCCATAAAGCTACAAAATCTGACTACAGGAGACATGATTTTTCATGTTGCGCCGAGGAAAATCTAAGAAATGGTTATACTTGAACGGTTAAGGGTCTTATCCCTTAAAACCTGCTACTTTCCAAAGCCGCTACATTCCCAACTCCATAGTTGTCTACCGCACATGCCTCTATTGGTAGGAGCAGTAAGCTAAAAAACGTTTATTCACGAAGGTCCGGCTGCCATAGGCTCTCAATCTAATATCTAAGTAGAAAGTTGTTATTATTCATATTTAATGTCGATCAACCAAACTGTCTCTTGAAAATCGATTTCTGAAATCGCTTTAGACCCGAAGCTGTTTATAATGACATGCTACCTTTACAATAGAATGAATGACTCAGAGTTTTTATACCTAATAATGAGCAAATATAATGTGCAGTTGACTGAGAAATCTCTCGTTGAATAGGCAATAGACCCAGATTAAAACAACACGTAAATTGGTTCTCTACTCTCTGGTTCCGATTCTCCTTTTAAAAGTAAACAATGCAGTGGCCTGAAAAAGCACTATATATGGCTTATAAAAAAGTTGACTATGTACTATTTTGTTATGTACAAGCGTAAACATTACACATCTATACTAATATTATAAATGTGAAAGTAAGTCTGTCTGTTACCTTTTCACGGCCATACCTACCGCTTAACCGATTTGGATGAAATTTGGTATAGAGATAAAATTGGACTTCAGACATAGGATACATTTTATTGCAGAAAAGTCCAAAGATTTGCAAAAAAAAAAATACAATTTCACGCAAACGAAGTCGCGGGCGTCCACTAGTTTAAAATAATTCAACTTGCCTTGTAAAACACAACAATTCTTATATTGCAAATTGCTTAGATCTTGATGCTATTACGCTAATACGTTTCGTTGACCTTAATAAGCTGGTTTATGTCGCTTAAAGTTAATCGCACGACACCCTTTGACCTAACGGACTGGACTAGACTCAGTTTTGGCTTAATGTCGCGACATTGAAGAAACAGTTTTCTTGGCTCATGTAAAATGATTACAACTAACTCGACTGGTTCAGTGACCTAACGGTGTTCTTGAACTATAACACAAGTTGCAATTTATATTTTACTTGCTATTATCTGCGACTTCTGCATGAATTTAGGATTTACAATAAATAGCCTCTGCGGGCTCTTTAATTTTTGATGTAAAATTGCGTAGTGCTGCATCAAAATCCGTCCGTTAGTTTTTCGAGATTGAGTAACAAACATACAAACATTTAGATTTTGATTTTTAAACTACTGTTTCTCAAACAGTAATGATCTGATTCGGATTTTAATATCTTTGTGCTCCTATGTAAAAAGAACAATGTAAAATATACCTGTACTAAACTTTGGCTGTATATTTTATGACGGACCTTCAAAATATTTCACGCAAAAAGTTTCTAATGAAATAGAAAGATATCCTATACCTTAAAATAAAATACCATATTTTTTACGCGAAATAAATGACTGGCTGGCGACGTCAAAAAAAGAAAATGCAAATAAATATCGTCGAGGAAAATGGCAGTTGGATTCCCTCAAAACACTTGTATTAAATACATTTCAAGTCCGTTTCTTCGTTGGAAAATAGATATTTATGCCGAATACAGAACAGTCCAACCTTAGATAGAGTACCCACTCGATTTCGCGCTATTAAACTCGAATGACTGTGAGCGAGGGGCCGTAGTCCGCACACACCAAGCCCAAGGTTTTCTTACGACATTTTTTCCGACTTATGCTAAGTTTCCTTTTGTAACCGAGTCGAGATAAACATGGCTCTATGTTTTTGCAATGTTTTGACTTGTAGAAATAGTTTTTGTCGTGTTATTTATACGAATAAAGGTTTGTCATATTTTTTTTTTATCTTCAAATCCTTATGTGCACCAGTGTTGCTAGACTTGATTAGCATTTGTTAAATTATTATGATTATGCATAATGCATAAATATTAATAAACTCCCGATGTGTTATTCAGTTATTATTATTTTTATTAAATGCATGGTAGTAATGATAGAGTTATTGATTTATTGCCTTTTATATTAATACAATATCTTTCATCATTATGACTCTTGAAGTTATTGTTATAAGTCACTATAAAACATCAGAAAATCTGTATCGTTGCTTCAGTGATTAGCCTATTCATATATATCATAAGGGTTTGACATTTAAGGTAGGTATCTTAAATGTCAAAACCTTATGATCTTTACCTCGAGATATTGGAGACAAGAAAACATTTAATCTTCTTTTTTCCAAGTATTTCTCAGTAGCAGCCTAGAGTTGCGATTCTGGTGATGTTACACTCCCGTGCCTTAAAGAGCACGTTAGCTGTTACTTCTGGTTTCGATACATATCACCCTATACTTGGTAACTCGCATTTGGGCAGCGATATGCACCAAATGTATCCCATCCTCTGAGGAAAGAGACTTGGTCCCATTTAGTGGAACATTCAAATGAGACAATGTATACTGTACTGTATATACTGTATCATTAGAAAATATACTGTAGACCATTTTTAACCATTTTGCGTTATATAAGTTAATGCGTAAGGAAATACCATAATTAGTAAACTTACAAATTCTTAGCCTTTCTAAATCTGTTGTAGAAAACCATTATCAAAAATTATCTATTAATTTTTGTAGAATCGTAAGTATTCGTAGGCACTTCAAAAACTTGTTAAAAGTAAATAAAACAAAGTATTTATGAATACACGTTTGCCTACATTTAAAAGACCATTCAAAAATTCATTAATAGCACGCATACGAGAAACACACCGGTTTGATGAGGACCTTGCTACATTTACACTTCATTCACAAAACCAGCCGGCACTGTGAGAGGCTTTAGTGGCCCACGCTATTGCGTTGTGGGCGAAGATCGGAATAGCGATTATAAAGAAGTGTTCACACCTAACGAAACCCAGCGACTGTAAGCAAGTTCACTTTCAGCACTAACAAGAACGTAGACGCATAATATTGTAATAGTAGAGTATGTGACATGCTGCGTTTAGGTCTGAAGGCTGGCTGAAGGCTCTATACTTAATATATAAAGCTGAAGAGTTTGTTTGATTGAACGCGCTAATCTCAGGAACTACTGGTCCGATTTGAAAAATTCTTTCAGTGTTTATCATAGCCCATAATATATCGAGGAAGGCTATAGGCTATATAGTGTCCCCATAATCCTACGAGAATGTGATCCACGCAGGTGAAACCGCGCAGCGTCAGCTAGTTCAGAGATATGAGCCAATCTTTTACAGTTCTTGCGCTTTAGCATGGTGCGGGTGACAGTTCGTTTAATTCTTGAAAGTTTGCCGCGATTCACGATAATAGTACGTATTATGATGTCATACAAGCAACTGTCATTCGTACCTTGCGCACATAGGATAAGAAAGATTGAATAGGCATCTTATAGGCAAATGCGTTCGACCTTACAGCCACATTGCCATCATATAATATCGTGGTCAGATTTTATATGATGGCAATGTGGATTAACATAGGCTACTTTTTATCCCGAAAAAATCCATGGTTTCCCGAGATTTGCGAAAACTGATGAATTTGATGATATGAATGTTTGTTACTCTTTCACGCCTCAACTACTGAACCGAATTAATCAAGCTTACATGCCTGATCGTGTGTTGGTCGCGATGTGCATGATCACATCGTGCCGATCGCGACCAACATACGATCAGTTTTATCGGCTGTCAAGCCGTTAGCACTGCAGGCACGTGAGATTGCTTGATCGTCAGTGGCTGACATCACAATCGCCGGTGATTGTAGTTATTGTGAACGCTACCTAATTCGCCCACCAGTGTTCCATTTAGCCTCTACCTGCTCTTTACAGCTTTAAACATCTTAATATAGTTGTTAAAAAGATAAATTATAAGAAACCATAACTTCTACGTATATGTAGTGTATAGGAATGAATAATGATGCGAAATCTTCGTTATTTTTGGTTATTGTTTATTTTATTTATACTATTATAGGTGTCTTCTTATAAATATGGAACTGTTGAATAAAAAATCATAGTAGCCAATCATAATAGTAGTGGTTTTGTTAGATATCTAGTAACTTTTAGTTATTTATATCAATTCAAATTCATTTATTGCAAATATGTAGGTTATTAAATGCAGTTAGAACTCAGTAGGTATAACTCGTGCACATTAACTTGACACCTGGCTATCAAACACAACCATACAAACACAGTGCAAACATCATTGGAGCCAGATGTCAAATTAATCCGCACAAGTTGTAGCTGTTTATTTTAAATTTAAAACTATTCGCGGTCTTATGTACCTACTGTATAACATAGCCCATAAATTACATAGATCTTTGTCATATCTGGGAAACTGTAGATACTTTTTATGAATGAAAGGTGGCCTGTTTTCTTTTCAGTACACCCGACAACTGGCATTCAAGTGATGATCGGTTACGAGTAGCTTTAAACCGTCATACGCACGAGAGCTTTTTTAACGGACGTCAAAAAAGCGTTGAAATACAACAAATGCATTTCTAAGTATATGTTTACACACAGTGATAAATGGAGTATAGTTAGGATCTATCTGAAATTTATAATGAAGATCAAGGAGAAGGATTAAAGAGAGAATGTGAGGTAAATAAGACTCGCGACGTTGGTGGTAGAGGCTTTATGACAGGAACACCAACGTCTAGAAGGTAGGAGGGGTTTTTAGCCGGTAAGAGTCCAGCACTACCACAGAAAATATATTGGCATTACCCAACACGGATGTACATAAGGATTTTCCCCCCTAAGAAAAAAAAAGTTATATACTTTTTTTTTTGTTCACACTACAGCGTTTATAAAACACGACACTTTTTTTCGAGCAATGTTGCATTTTCAATTTTGGGCGTTGGAAATAAACCTTCATTTAACATCATACTATATTTTTGAACGCTTTTTTAACGTCCGTTATAAAAACTCTCGTGCGAAAGAGGGCCAGTGAATGCTTAACAGATATGTAACAAAAAACCGATTCGCTTTCGCATTCATAAAATTAGCATGGATACCATATTTATAACCTATTTCAAAATTCAGTTTAATTTCCTGCCCCAATTTTGCTTTCTCATCACATTTTGCCGCATTACCCATTTAGAAAATTTCCCCTTGATGATTACTTAGCTTTTTCATCCTTACCGACAAACGGGAAATGTACAACGTTAATGCCCTAGTAACCCTTTACCCTAGTTAGTAGTTCCGTACATCTTCATTTTAGTTCATTGCAGTCTATCAGCCAAATCTTAAAAAAAAAGCAAATGAGCGCTAGGTTTAAAATAGGAGCTACATATATACGAAATTCAGTTTTCGAAAGGAATGTCAGGAAAGCTTTAATAGCTCCACGGTAAAGGAGCCGTTCCTACTTAACACCAAGAGGTTATGGGTTCGATCCGGTTCGTTCCCGTTCGCCTAGTCCTAAGACTTTACTCTGACAAAGATTCTCCAAATCTTTAGTCACCCAAGCACTCTAATACTGTAATGCCGCTGCGTTTTTGATAGCCTATAGCAAGATTTAATAAATCAAAAAAAAAGAGCAGCAATGTTGTTTTCGGAAGATGCCGAGAGCGGCCACTTTTAGCTAAACGAAGCTAATACATGAGTTACGCATTTTGTCACCAAAGACGTTGTTAATTTAACTAGACTAGTCTAGACTTTTGACTCATAGCGTCTGTGTCCCCGACCGACGACCGACGACGTGACGAGAGAAATGCGCACGTTCTGAATGTCTTTAGAATTCTCCGACCTTAACAAGTATTGCTTCAATATTAGCTGTTTATTATTTTTATCACGGATAAAAAGGCAGCTTTAGAGCTTTATGTTCTGTGGTTATTATCATCTGAATCCATTTTAACGATGTATCAGTTGATGTCTAAAATATGTGTGTGTCGTTAGTGTGTTTGATGAATTTTTTCGACAGGTAAATACTGAATGTTTTTGTTTTCGTTTATGCCCCTTAATCCAAAGTTGAGACTATCCGATATCGCTGTAGTACAGAACGAGTAAGGGATTAAGCCGAGGATAATAACGGGGCCGCATGGAGCTAAATTTTTACGCTGTAATATAAATTTGTACGTACTTGTAAAGTACCTACAATTCGCGGATTTCAGAATGGTAATAGGATTAGCAATATGCAAGAGGATTAAACAAAGGCAACTGAACGTTGCGAGGATGATTTCCAGTAGATCGTCTACCTTTATATTTGACAAGAATCATAGAACAGAGAAAAGTGGAGATTTTATTGGGGAGGTCTACGTCAAAGCTGAAGATGTATATGTATTAATAGATGTTAAATATGTCTAATCAATAGTTCGTAAATCGTTCGTAGATTGGAAATACTTTTCCATCTTTAGAGCTGGGAATAGCTGAGCCATTTCACTCCTTTACATCATCCTACCATTTGCGTCTTTGGCGACCTTTTGATTTAGTGTCCAACATCTATACAAGAAAAATTTGCAGAGAGGTAGTAAGTTTTCGCTTGGAACCTCTCTGCAAATATTCAAAGAAAATAAGTTTTATGTTATTATCCTATACTTTGTAGTATACTGTCCTTTTATGCCAAATATTAAAGTGCTGACTTTAGTATATTTGGCATGAAGCTATTCCAGGTAACTATCAAAATACGCTCAATAGTTTTTCCTTAAATTATAACAAACCTAAATCTATACTTACACACTTTCGCGTTTATAATGTTATAGTAGGACCTAGTGAGTTTTGCACGCTCAAATTCTTTGCTAAATTACAATTAATTAAAACTTCCTACTTACCAAGCAGTGCGCATAGATTATGCTTGCAAAAAAATGTAGAGCCATCGCGTGGTGCGCGGCCGGCGGCCATCTTCCTCAGTTCGCGTGCTATATTGTGTAAGCATTGTCCGAGTACAATAGCCTCCGAGTCTGAAAACAAATAGACATGAGTACACAGTGGACTACTTACTAGAACTGCATGTTGACGCTTCTATATTTGATACGGCATTGGTTGATACTTCCGCCTTTGTTTAGTTTATTTAACTAGGAATCAAGTCTATGTGCTTTGGTTGTGCCAAACTGGATTCCCATTTATTTATTTATACCAGAAGGCAGAAGTATTGCTCTGTCTGGTGTCGCATATTCCACTACCTATAATCTCTCACCATGTCTTGCCTAAAAACACTTAGGTAGACAACTAAGGTGATTTCTTAATAGTATACAATTATAGCACAACGCAAATGCGTTGGAGTCAAATTTGATTATGACATGCTTTGAAAGTTATGTAAATATGGGGAAATATGCATAATCACCACAAATTCAAGATTTAAAAAAAGTAGATACGAGAAGATAATTGAATTTCGTTTGGAACTATGTTTAATACCTTCACACAAACTGTAACAACTTCAAAAGAACAAAAAAAAACTAACAGTGCGCGTCTCGTAATCTACAAAGAGATTTAATTATAAACATTTAATTAGGTCAGGTCATTGAACTCGTGCAGTCAAATGTATTTTCGAAGGACCACGTTTGGTAAACAGAACATGTGACCGTTTATGTCAGCCGCATCCGTCCATTAACGTAGGAAGGGCCAGTTAACGTTACGGGCTATATCCGAAAGGGTTTTGTATGGTAATACAATTTAGAGAAACATATCAGTGTTGCTAGAGTTTTGACATTGTATTGTACTTGAATTCACAAGGTTTGTTAAAGAAACAGATTAGAGCACTTTTGTGGATAATGTGACTCCTTTCACCACTTTTTCATTCCACAAACTTAAATATAATGACTCCAAAATTAACCCTAAAATCATAGTCATCAGACCGTACAAAAAATTCTGTAAATCACAAAATGATTCGATATTGGACTATAAAACTTATGATTGTAAAAAAACGCACACTTGAGGTAGGTAAACGCACGCAGTATGATAACCGAGGCATAAGGCACATTCCCACGCCGGTATAATCGCCTTACCTACATTCAATGTAATTGCTAAACCATCTGATTTTATTGCTTCGTAGATTTGCTTTTATGTAAAGTCTATACATTAACTTGACACAAATCGTTGGGGTTAGATTCAACAATAGAAAACTATAAACCAATAAGATCTGTAATTCTTTGATTTTAAAAGATAGATAGTGCCATATGATCCTTCACTGGTAGGATTAAAATAGGCCTTGACTTAGTGAACTTTTAAATTGTTGAATCCCAAACTTTATCATGTAAAATGAACGGCTGAGGTTAAATTTCGTCATAGCCTTCTTAACAGATTTTTATTCACGGATTATTGCATACTCGATCGCTATCTACAAAATATTACTATTGCTTCTTTGATTCTTTAAAATTGCTTAAATATATGTTACACGTTTTGATCAATATACCAATAAATCGATATTATTAGGAAGGTATATGCCCAGAAAATGGAAAGACTTCTTAATTTCAGTTCTTCTATTGAAAGTATAATGCGATCAAATTATTTTTATAATTTATGATTTGGCAGACGTTGTTTTGCCTTTAAATTTTGGGGTATGAAAAAAAATCTTCATCATTATCATCCTATTTTTAAGGGCCCAGTAAGGCCAGCCCTCCGTAGGGGAAGCTTAGACCCACTCTGCACTAACACGGGTTGGTAGCTTTAGGGTGACTATAATATTTAACTCTTTAACGACTATTAGTTATTAATGATAATAACTGTGATCAACTACTGTTCATAATATTTCCTCCAGCTGATAAAAATAACTAAATAAATGATCTTTGACGTGGAGCTGAACAGCTAAGCTCTGTTTCCATTATATATTACACAAAATTTGATAAGAAAATATTGATTTTAACTTTTTAAATTCTGTAATATGGACATGAAAGACTACACACTAAATAAAAGATATGACTATTGGAAATATCCATCGCAGCTGAATCCAAGGAAGGACAAATGAAAATTGGCCATTTGATAGGCTGATCGGGATTTTTTTTTTATTCTTTACAAGTTAGCCCTTGACTACAATCTCATCTGATGGTAAGTGATGACGCAGTCTAAGATGGAAGCGGGCTAACTTGTTTAGGAGGAGGATGAAAATCCACACTCCTTTCTGTTTCTACACGACATCGTACCGGAACGCTAAATCGCTTGGCGGTACGTCTTTGTCGGTAGGGTGGTAACTATCCACGGCCGAAGCCTCCCACCAGCCAGACCTGGACCAATTAAGAAAATCTCAATCGGCCCAGCCGGGGATCGAACCCAGGACCTTCGTCTTGTAAATCCACCGCGCATACCACTGCGCCACGGAGGCCGTCGAAATCAAGTATAAGTATTGTCGATTATAAAGTATAAGTACTTCTAGTTCAAATAACCAACACAGAAATATATCTGCCTGCCGCAACCACCCGTGTTTCGTTAAATCTAGCGCATCAGGTACTCGACAAAGTGAAAGGAACATCTCGATTTAAACGATCTTACATTTTGCATCGTCGGCATCAAAGTAAACACATCCTTACAAAAGCGGTTATCGCACGCGCAACCGCAACCTCTGTTCTCAGACTGCGTGGCGTGTGTAATACAGTATTGGATAATACTTGTATTGTGTCCTACTCAGATGCACTGATGATCGTTAAGTTATTACCATTGTCTTTCTCTTTTTTCTGTTTTTTAACCTTAATCATAATATTTATTTCTGGTCTTATTGTTCTCGATGTATTAATAAAAACTACTTCATTTATTCGTCCCTTAATGAATGTTTAGGCATCGCAAGAATCTACGCGACTGATACGTATTCAATATCCATGAACGATGCGCTTTCCTTCCTCGTTTCTGATGCGCGCTGATCTGGAATGCCCTTCCGACTTCCTATTTCCCCAGTATTTACTGATGTGGTATTATCACTTGCGATGATTTTACTGTAGCCAAGCATATTTATGTGCTATCCCACTTCTGAACGGTGATTTTGATACTCATCAAAATTGTATTTTGGTTTCTTCTTGAATCATTATTTGCGTTGTAAAATTACATGGCTAAATCAAGATTACTTACTTAAGGCATTTTGCCTTTTTAGGGATATATGTTTTTCTTTTGTAACATCATCATCATTGTCATCAGCTTATTTGCATTCACTGCAAAGTGCAGTTTTTATCTTCCCTATAAGAGAAGTGATTTAGAGCTTAGGCTTCCACGTCCTTATGATTCACAGCTGCAAAGGCTACTGGACCAGCGATGCATTTAGCCAGCATAACGCCATTCTAAATGTAGCGAGCGAGTGTTGTGCCAATATTGTACTTTGCCATTGAACCGCGAGCGTGTAGTTATAATAAATTGCGTACGCGCAGCCCCGGTTGTACCAGACAGCGCGGCGACCGCTGTCCTCACACTCGCCAGAACATTTAATTATAGTATTCAAGTTTGTTAAGGGTCGATTTAGTCACACCTCTTGACAATACGGTGACTTGGCGAAAGAAAAATTCAAAGTATAACCACGCACGTTTATGCGGTTTGTTTTTTTTCTGAATTCGTATTTGCTTTAATGCTCTTTAATGTGACTATAGCAAAGTCAAGGGCGAGGGCTTGAAGTACGTAGGAAGATAAAACTATTAAGACCTGTTGTGTGAGTCTGATATCATCTTGTCCCAGTCCAAGGAAGCCCAATGACAGTGGTTGGAATCTCAGTCCGGGTGATATCAATTTGGGAACTTTGTAGACAACGTTATCTGTGGGTTTGTTGTCGCCCTGTAGACCTAAAATGTGCGCCACGACATATCTTGAAGACAGAATTGTCTGTCGACCAATAGCAGCGGATCGAAAATATCGCTCTCTCTTTTGTCCCATTGCAACTGTAACCAACAATATTTCCAGTTTGGCAGCCTTTGTTGATTGACTAATGTTTCTTTCTTTTCATGAGATATGTAGTAGCCTTAGGCCTTTTGTTCATAAAGGACATTTTTCGTTGTTTAGCTAGTTCCAATGATAAGTAGGTAGCTCAAAATAATTACTCTTACTTATGTATAGTTATGGAAAATCTTCCCCACTTCTGTGCTTTAGGATTAGTATTCCGTTGTGGTAGTAGAGTCATTAACGAAAACACATAAAACTTTTAATAGCTTCCTACCGTTGAATTCGAATGTATCAACTGATTCTCTGAGATCTATTCCGCGGCTACGCATTTTTTATATACTTAAGATTTTTTCTGTCAATGTTTGTTTTTGTCAATGTTGTGTTATATGGTTTTCGAAAAAATATTTTTTTATCTGTCAGAAACAGATGCTATGATCTTTATTGTATCCCTAACGATAATGATGATCGACTAAATTTAGCTGTGAAGGCGTAAGAAACAGTTGCTCATTAACAACTATGCTTTCGATTTGAATTGCTCTTTAGCTAAAATTACCTACTCGTGCATATTTTACTTGCATTATTTACTTTTACTTTTACCAGTACCACCTACAAAAACAAACATTACTGAGTTAGTCACTTTCCACTTGGGGCAAAGCGCATCTCTATCAGTATGTTGTGGATCAAAATTTGTACAAGCTAATGTATATTAAAACAAAATAATAAAATTAACCCGAAACTTGATTGCCCATGTTTAATCACACTAATATTATAAAGGCAAAAGTTTGTGTCTTAAGTATTTTGTTTGTTATACCTTCAAGCCGCAACTACTAAACTGGGCCTGTAGCCAAGTGGCACGTCGATTCTCTCTCTACAAACGCTAACGCTTAGAAAACTACAAAAATGTATGGAAATGACAGATCCGATCGACAACTTGAACGTGACCTGTCGATAGCAAATGTCATTCTCATACAATTTTTAATTATCGAAACGTTTGCGATCGTAGAAAGTCAATCGACGTGCCACTTGGCTACAGGTCCTTTTCTTGCTGAAATTTATAAAAGAGGTAGCTTATATCCTGCATTAACAAACAAGCTACTACTTCTGTTGTTCCAAAAAAAATTATGGCTCATGGTACCTACGATTGCATTTGAGAAAAACTGAATTTTATATCAACGGACTTGCACTAGTAGGTAATTATTTATAGACGAGGTTTAACTGCAGTTGTTAAAATTTTACCACCTACGCAAAATGAGTGTAATGATTTTAAAGTATGTATGTAAGTCTGTGGCATCGATTCTGCACGATGTTCTGACAGAATGGGACTTTTCAAAATTGAATTATAATTATGCAATTAGTACCGTGGGACCAAAAGCACACAAGTGTGTAACACACACACTGTCGTTGTGTAAATGGTGTAATTTGCATGCGCTATGACACAGTCCGTTTATCTGTAAGGACTATCAAAACTCCGCACCAATACTAATTACACATCTGAGTACGCGTAACATATGCATCGCATATTACAATCTCGAATGGCTGTATTCTACATACATTTATTTAAATTTATTATTTAAAACTAACTTGAATTTTAAACCTATTTGAAGTGACCAGTGATTATAATATTAATATGATAATATTTGATACCTTCTAATATAAGTTGAGTTACCCTAATAAAATAATAAAAGTAACTTAACTGGCACAGTAACGATACTATGAAGAACTTATCCTGGCAAAAAAGTCTTATAGCTTATCAGTTTTCTCGTATTGCCGAATTGCACTTAAAAATGGTTAGAAACCGATAATGATAATTCCCCAATTGGTATGGTATCCCAATGAGACGAATATCTTAGCAGTCCATAGATTCAAGGTGCGGGTTCCGGGTCCATCGCGTGACAGAGTGAACTTCGAGCAAAGTCCAAGACTTGTGTCCACTGGACGTAGAGTTAAGGAATTCCTTGACAATCGATTATCACTCCCATTCTCCGCTCGTGTTGATTTTTTTTATTCTCTACAAGTTAGCCTTTGACTACAGTCTCACCTGATGGTAAGTGATGATGCAATCTAAGATGAAAGCGGGCTAACTTGTTAGGAGCAGGATGAAATCCACACCCCTTTCCGTTTCTACACGATATCGCACCGGAACGCTAAATCGCTTGGCGGTAGGACCACCGTCTTGTAAATCCACCTTCTTCGTCTTTCTGCCTAGCCAATTTCTAATGAAACAATAATTTAATCTGAAAAATATAGTCGTATATGGCAACAAAGCCTTTTTTACTTTGAGGTTTACAAATACAACTAACTATAATTATAATAACCTAAAATTTAAAGATTAATTTTGAATGAGTTGTTACTTATTTCCTCTTATTCTCATGGTTCAGGATCCGCCCACAAACGCCAGCGGAAGTGGTCGACGGGTGCGGCGTGTGCGCGCGGGCGGGCGGCGCGGCCGGTGACGGCGGCATCGCCCTGGGCGCCGAGCGCGCGTTCACCTTCGACTACGCCTTCGAGCCGAGCGCCGACCAGCAGGACGTGTACGAGACGTGCGTCAGGAAACTCGTGGAGGCGGCTCTCGATGGGTACAATGCTACAGTGCTCGCTTATGGACAGGTTTGTACACTCACTTCTTCGTTTTATCTTTCGGAGCTACGCGCTAATCTGAGTATATCGATGTTTTTGAAACTCTCGCACTGTCTCTTACTAGATAGGTACTATAGAATGAGAAAGAAAGAGATGAACTCTAAATTCGCGCTTGCCACACAAAACATCTTTAGTTTTTACAGAATAGGCCCTATAACCTACTGGTTTGGTAAATTAGACGCCCTTACCTTACTTTAGCTCATAGATAGATATAGCTTCCACCTAAAGTCCGAGGGAAGTTCCGAGAACTGGTAGATAAGACTTTCTTAAGTTTATAGATGCATTTTTTCTGTCTAAAGTCTGAGGAAAGTTACAATAAGCATTAAGCTTTTGTCTGTTTAATTGGATTGACAATATTGACGAGAATCTAATTTAATTCGGACTTGTATGTAATTCTTTAGTGACCAGACTGTAAAGGCTATGACTTTCTAGATCCTAAAATAATACGTTATATTATTATTATTATATTACAAGAAAGTCATTAACGTTAACAATAATATAAATTTTGCTGTGTTAAGTATGTACGTAGATCAACGTACATAGTTAGTTTATTATCCAGTTTCAGATACGAATGCAGAGATCGTGTAATCTAAAACTGAATGTATAAAGAACTTGTATTTTTTTTAATTATAATCAATTATGCAGTTAGTCTAGCCACTAGTTTTATGATTATGGCGGGAGTCGCACACATTGTATGGCGCAATACGTCTATTCTATTGTGCATTCTCGTCTTTTGTGCACTAGAGATACCAATAGACTACACTACGAAAGACTACTATCTACATTTGATAATATATGATTGTCTTTCTGCTATCATATTACTTTCATAACTACTATGGAATAGTTTATATGAATTAGTCTAGCTGGTTGATAAATCCGATCTAAGTTACCAATAATGATTACCTAAATTCTCCATTTGATATTGTGATTCTCATTGACCTAACACTTTTCGTTAACTTTATTCGTTCAGAGTTAACGTTGTATAAAACTGTAAGTTATGTAATATAGTATATAATATATAATATAGCAATAGTTATGCTCGCTCATGAACACGTGGGTGGCTTAAATTGGATCTCAAATCTTCTCACTTCTCAACAGTCGATTCGTACAACGACCTTGTTTCTGTTCGAGTCACACTAAGCTGTAGTTTCATCATAAACATTTTGTGTAACTTACTTTGATATCGAGGAGTGGAAGCAAAACTACAGTCGTCGTTATTAACCCATATACGGCTCTCTGCTGAGCTCTAGTCTCATCATTTTTTTTAGCAGTTTGATCTAAAAGCGATACGACACTGACGAATTCAATTCAGCCCTGAATTCTACCGATCAAAAAAAAACATGGACTGGAATTGAGAACCTCCTCCTTTTTTGAAATCGGTTAATAAAACGTGCGGGTTCGAGAATGCCTCTTGTAATAGTACACATTGGCATGTATGTGTCCTTCCCTCCTGCACGCACTATTGCACCGCGCAGTCCCCCACGATGTTTGAAAGGCGACCGGCGCCGGCTTAATTAAACGCTCCACAGTTTCCGTTACCCTCACCTTTTACCTTTGAGACACTCGACAATTGCTTTTTAAGTTCTCCAACGAGATAAAAGCAAAAGTGAGCAGCGAAACAATGGGAAGGTCCCTTCTCTAGTGGTTTAATGATATCCATCTTTGCATTCGTTATCGTGCAGCTGCGTTCTGAAATGCAAAATTTGCAATTATTCATTTCCGAGCGTAACTACTGCGTGCATATGCTCCTAGTTATAACTATTCAGAAATGCATAGTTTGCAATTAATTTAACAATTCTAAAGTTCATTAGTTAGGCATGTTGTAGTGCTGCAACGCATTTGTATATATTTTTGGACATAAATGATACACACAATTGCTTTGATTATTTTATATCAGAGTAGAGAGAGTATAGAGCTGGCAATGTTTGTCTTGATTTTATTATAATCCACAAAAAATAAATTATTTTTTGTATTCGTTGGTTTTACACTTATGTACCTACGTACGGAATTTTCTTTATCCTGGTTTGAATTTTTACTTTAAACTAAAGGATGCCCACTTCACGTGGATTTCTGTTTTACACAAATCCCGCAGGGACTGTGAATTTTTCATGATAAAAAGTACCCCATGTCCTGCTCCTAGGTCCCATTTATCACCACGTTGTTTTCGTAAAATGGCAGCAAACAGACATTTGTGCTTAATATTTTTTTGAATATGAGTTGTGAATTCAAATATTATGTAAATTACATTAAAAAGGCAACAAAAATGTTATTAAGTAAAGTAAAAATTATTGCCTTCGTTTCGTTATAAGGATTTTATTCAAGTGAATACAGACGTCTCGTTGGGTCACTATGCGAGTGCAGCTGAAATGTCCGCCATATTGTCGGCGGGCACGCAAACGGCGGTGTAATAATTAAGCCGACAGCCGAACAATTGCCGCCTCGCCGTGCCGTGGGCTGATGTAACACGGGGTTAGGGAACTCCGCATAAAGTTTGCAGAACTGAAAAAACAATGGCCACTTGCCTCATTTAAAATTCACCTATTTTTTATTGCCGGTCGCCTTTGCACGAACGCGATTCAGACTGAGGGGACTTGGAATATTTAGTGTTTATTCGCTATAGTTTACTGCACTATCGTAAGGGAAACTTACCCTATCCTAGTCTGTGACTACGGTACTGATTTTTTAAATGACTTTTTACTTTTGTGATACTGAAAAAATCTGCCAAAAGTTCTCGTATCCAAGCTTAAGTAGTTGATATAAATTGCTGTAACTTCCACAAAACAGGACAATTTTCTGTGTATTTCTAACATGATTGGTTAAGCAGCTGGTCTGTCAGACCTTAGTATCAAAACAATAGCCTATTGCGACGTGACGGGTAGCAGCGATCGTGATTGTACCATTATTTTATTGCAGAGAAAACACCTCGTGCAGGTCCCAGGACTTTTGACCTTGGGGGTAGGTTTAAGGGATGCCTTTAGAATGCATCACCCTGCCCGACATGTTCTCCGTGCCCACACTAAATAATTTATGTTAAACAATAATTACAACACAAAACGTTATTGCACAAAATCACTAACGCGACTGGCAGCGTGACGTTGTCTACGCTGCCTCACAAACAACTGAGCTAAAGTCATCAAGTACCCTCTTATTTATACCAACACTGATACCTCCCCTTTGCAATAACATAAATAATTAATGTTAATACCAACTGTAATCGAGGAAGTTGTAGCATTTTCAGAGCTTTATCATATATCATCTCCCTGATGCGTTGTTTCACGCCCGTCAACTTTACAACACCAACAACCATACCGTTCATACCGCAACATATGCGACATATACTTGGCGGTAATAATACATATGACAATGGTGCTATACAAAGTGCAAGTTCTTCTTCGTCGAAACTCTTGACATAGTGGTCGTGGGGTGTTGGCAATCTTACGATCCGTCGCCATTCCTCTCGTAGTCTAGCTCTCGTACTCGTAGCACAGTCGTGGAGCGAACCATGGAAAGCGGGTTTGTCTTGTCTTGAAAAAATCTGCAATTTTCTTTTTTTCTCTCAACAAATGGACGTTCAGCTTTTATGTCTAAGTTATCAATCATGAGTATTTCACTAGTTATCAGTTATTTTTTAAATACACAAAAGGCACTTAAATATTCTTTATGTGCGACATCAACTTACCGTTCATTTAAAATCGTACTTACGAGCAAACCTGTGCAAAAACTGGAACGGTCAAATACCCTTGTTTCTTGTAGTGCCGAGTGAAGTATGTAGGGCGTAGTAAAGGGCCTGCAGTATCATGTAACGACGGCTATTCTATTGAAACACCGTGAAGGCTGCAGTTAATTGCTTGCATAGATTCAATTATAATTACGTTTGGTTAGCCAATGGAAATATTTGCAGCTAAGCACGCAGAATCAAAATGACAAAGGATATAATCGGAACAAAAACAACTGCTGAGATTCTTGCCAGCTTACTAGGTAATATAAGCCTTTTAACCTGACGATAGAGTCACTATAACGGGATTTATTTTTATATGGTAAACCTATCTCATTAGCTTCAAAATGTCTTTATCATCATCACCATAATCATCATCATCATCATCATCATCATCATCGTCATCATCATCATCAGCTTTTTTTTATGAAATTCATGAAATCAATTAATCCGCCAGTTCTGCTTTGTTCTTGGTTTACCGGCCCAGCAATACTGTGGTGTGCTTATATGCTATCGGTAATTGATGTTTATTTATATTTAAATAACTTATCTATACTAATATTATAAAGGTGAAGAGTTTGTTTGTTTGAACGCGCTAATCTCAGGAACTACTGGCCCGATTTGAAAAATTCTTTAGTGTTAGATAGCCCATTTATCGAGGAAGGCTATAGGCTTATATATTATCCCCGTATTCATACGGGGTGGGAACCGCGCGAGTGAAACCGCGCGGCGTCAGCTATGTATAAAAATCAAAGTCACTTTTCGTTGTAATTTTATAACTCAAGAACGGGCTCACCTATCCAAACCAAATGTTTAGGCTTTGTTCGGACTATTTAGTACTTAAATGATTTATGTGAAGTTTGCACAAAATCGGTCGAGCGGTTCTTCATTTATCACACTTTTGAGGTGGGGGGTAGGGGTAGGATAGTGGTAGGGTAGGGATAGGGAAGAAGTGCACATAACTCAAAGCGAAGCTTGACCGGGTCCGCTAGAGACCTATAGCGAAGTGTACTAGAATTCGATACTGGCAAACGTCATTACAACCAGTCGAGCGACATGAAACTGCTTGTTCTATTATCCGCTCTCCGAGCACTGTGTTGACAATTGACCACACGCGCACGCGGAAACTTACACGAGCTCATGAATAAGCATGAGGTGCAAGATGTCTATTGAGCGCGACCATATTTGTATTGGCCTGGTGTGGCTACGACAATCATAGCAGAACCCGGTTTCAAGTGAGAACATGACTTTTAGGGTCGAGTAGTTATATTTTTATTATTTGAATTTATGTATGTTCTACAAACTTTTGTACAATTTCTCTGTGATGTTTATTTATTTCAGATTGTTAGGTATGTACTTTTTCCCGCGTGTTTCCCACCACCTATAATTGGAACACATTTAAGGCAAGTGGTGTTCGCTTCTAGGCGAGCTCTTTCCAACCGGCTGTCTTCCAGGCATAATTCTAGTCAAGTGCAAACCATAGTCTTTAAAATACCCTTCAAACGGAAATGCAGCTATGCATAGGGGCAGAGCATTAGCATGGCTGAGCTTTTCATATCGAACTTATTTACAGAGATCCACCTAATAATTTAAAACACTCCTTTTCGTTAGTGCTAGTTCGACATGACTTTGTCATGTTCGGCCGGTGTTAAGTAGTCTCCTGAACTACTTATCACCACATCTGTACCCTAGGGTCGCTAACGACCTAAGTCCGGTTGTTTTGCACCCGCCTATTATTTTTATTATTTTCTCGTCGAAACGTGTTGGCAGCTGACACACTGTCACGTCGTCAATAGATAAGTCTATTTTAGAGAAGAAAAAATAACAGCAAAGTGGTTCTTTTCTTTTTTTCCGGCCGCAGTTCGCCTGCAGTGGAGTTAATAAAAGAAAAGATACAATAGCTTAGTCAGGAGAATGCGGAAACGAGTCGCTTGTGTATATAATAATGTTGTGATGCTGGAAATAGTGCTGCTGTAATAGATTTTTTTTCCCCAATACAGGTTCATATTGAGCCGTAAGAGTAGGCAGTGCATTTAGCATCTATTAAGTGCATGCTACTGCTAAGTCGTCTTAATGTTTACTAAGTACATATTATAAGTACTAGAAAAGTAGAAAGATCTATAGAATCAAACTAGTGAACTATTCTTGAGATCATCTTGAGATCATAATTATTAAGATCACAAAAAAAAAGTTATAAAAATACTTGATTTAATAAACAGGATATGCATAATCATATTAAATTTGTAAGCTCTAATAAAGCTCTCACTGCTGTCATATAACGTCTGTGACATAATTGACCGATAAACCAGGCGTCGCGATTTTACAGCACAAATATTTTACAGGTCTTTTCTGCCATTACAAAGCGAACTGTCATTAACCTAACCTGATGTATTTATACATTTATGCATCCTGTAAGTCAACAAATAAACCCAAAGCGCTTCCAGCCAATGCCTACTGGAATAAAGATCAGCCAAGTGAACCGTAGAATGCGGAATGTGTAGACGAACGCCATATATGTCCGTTTGTCACGATGGTAGCACGTTTTCCTTGCTTTGTTCCACATTCTATTCAGATGGGAAATAATGTTGTTTACAATATTAATTATTCGAACGTTTTGCTCGTTAGCATTAGGTGAGTGATTTGCACGTCAATAGGGTAGAGTCAATACACTAGCAGAGGAAAATAAAATATTTTAATCAATTGAAAGAATGGCGGAGTGATCCGCTTTTTAGCTAAGGTATAAACGAAACTTTGAAAAAAATCAAGTAACTTCTTTAGACAGAAAGCTCCTAACGAAAAGTCTGTTAAGTAATAGTCAATGTCTCGTAATGTACGATCTTTTTAATAAATATTAGGTCCAATTTACTATGACGTTGATTTATTACTATTTAACGGCACTACTGTGACGAGCGTGCAAATAAAATAATATACCATAGAGTAGGATGAATATAGGGCAGAATATAGCTATTACCTTTACCTATGAAGCCTACATTGGCAGATAATCATTTGAGAAAGCATTTTCTTGTAACAACCGTTGAAAGAGCATGTGGTAAATTTGGATGCATTCCAAAAAATAAAATGTTTGAGTTAACCTTTACTAAGCCGTAACTTTGTGTACATAGAAGTCAGACAATCGGTTTTACTAAGATAAATCAATTTGAATTTTGATTGCGATCCTCATGGTTGACAATAGACCTAAGGATTACTTGACTTTCATTCCTTCAGTGTAGAGATTTGCATACTGTTACTCAGCATAGCATAGGATCTTCTACCCCGTTGCTCTAGTGGTTAGCCTACGTGGCTTCGGGTTATGAGGTCCTAGGTTCGAATTCGAATTCGGGCTGGGCTTTGTAATAGTGAGCTTTTTTCTTATAAGATATTTCCATCTCGGCCCGGAGTTTGGAAGTTGGTGATGTTACACCTCCGTGCCTAGAGCATGTTAGTCAGTATCGGCACTTATCTGGTACCGAACATTATCATTATTATTATATGTGAGTCGTTTAACGACTCTAACTCGAATTTAACATCATCACCTTAAGTCCGCCAACCCGCATTTGAGCTGCATGGGGGGTTTAAACTCCATATCCCCTCCCTTATAAGGAGTCTTTCCCTGTACCTAGTGGGCCGTTAAGATAGGCTGATAATGATGATGACTATGATGATGATGATAGATAGAAATCATTATTTTCTCATCATTAAAATTTCTAGATAGATCCGACACGACGCCGCTTAGAAATCGACACGGAGTATGAGTTTAACAAACTACCACACGTTTCCCGGCGTGCATCGTTTGCACGATCTTTAACTGTATCATAACTTACAATCAAGCGAAATCTCTAACTTGTCATCAAATAAAAAAGTTCCACCTAACCGCAATCGAGGATTATAACGGTCAAGGTAATAACATAGGAGAACGCCTACTGTGCTATTAGTTTGACCGCTATAATCCAAATAAAGACCGCTAACAGTATAGCATATACTGGTTCCCCACCTGACCCATTTGGCGCAGCCGATGTTCAACCTACAACAGTAGTGGACTAAAGGCCTGTGACGGCCAGACAAGCCTCAATTTATCAACGCTGAATTTCAGCCTATGCTCTTGCCATAGGTGAGAATGGTAGCCAATTATAGAGTTTGGACTGGGGAAATGATTTCTCATTTATTAAGCTGAGCCAATAAATGGCTCTACTTAATATGAGAATTCCCCAAAAACTTGACTTTTTATGCAATTCGCGGTTGACCATGATCTCACAATGGTAAGTGTAAATATAGTCTAAGTCTATTCATTCTTATTTCTAGACACCCAAGATATAAGAGTCAGGAAACGCAGACTTGGGAAGGGTATTCCAAACCCTAGCCGTGCGTAAGAGAGAAGATTTTTGCGATAACTCTTCGAAAACACCTTTAGGGGTCAAACTTTAAGGGTATCAAGCGAACGGTTGCCACGAAGCTAAGGATCTGCCGACTGGAAACATTATGTCTTATGACATACCGTAAATAATATTAAAAATTACGTTTTATACTAGTATGGAGGGTCTGGGCACTTGAAAACTGCTACCCTCCAATGTCACCTCAAACATACTTAAGTATTTGACGATAGGAGCATAGGCTGACAAACTTTCAGCCTTCATAAAGTATGTATGAAGTATGTCTGGCCATCGCAGGCTCTAATTCTATAAAGTAGTCTATAGACTAATGGTTGTTACAAAAGAACATGCCATTTCCCTTAAGGTAGTGATTTCAAAGTACGAGTGTATTTATAGATGACGCCCCGCGGTTTCACTCGCGTAGTTACCATTCCCGTGAGAATACGGGGATAAAATATAGCCTATGACACTTACAAATAACGTAGCTTTCTAGTGGTAAAAACTTTTTCAAAATCAGTTCAGCAGATCCAGAGATTACTTCCTAGAACACCACAAACTTTACCTCTTTATAATATTAGACCACAAGCCCATGAAAAAAATTTACCTGTGAAATGAACCAACGTGAATAAAGCTTGGAAGGCTGTTACTATATCAGAAAATAACTCTAAGCACTATGCCGTCACTTTTGAGCTTTAATTTTTATTCGAAGGGCTTGTAATTTATTTACTATAGATTACTAATGTCATCATGTTTGGTCGAAAACAGGTAGTTGCATTTTTTATTTAAATTACTAACGGACCAAACACATGGTGTACCTGTTGTTAAGTAGCACAACTGTATGTAAAAGGATCCCCTTACACGGCACATTCGTTAGCAACGTGCTCTATGCGCTGTACTTGCTCCCTACTTGCTCCCGGTAGTCTCAAATGAGGCGTTCAAAATGCATTCATTTTTAACCGACTTCAAAAAGGAGGAGGTTTTCAATTCGGTCGGTATTTTTTTTAATTAAGTACACCCAGTACATAAGCACTTTTTAGCTGTCGAACCTCACGGTTATAATGATACCGAAAAGCACAACTAAACCAGCTTGAAATGATCACAATGGCAGTAGGTACTTCCTTGGGAGAGCTCTTTCAGAGAAGAGTCCTACTATCTAATTAAGCGGCCTTCTACTTTTTTTTAAATTGATTTATTTAATTATCATACACTGGCGGACGCCCGCGACTTCGTCCACGTGAAATTCAGTTTATCACAAATCCCGCGGGAACCATGGGTTCTTCCGGGATAAAAAGTAACCTATTCGTTAATTCAGAGTAAAATCTATTTCCATTCCAAATTTCAGCCAAATCGCTCAGTAGCGTCAAAGAGTAACAAACATCCATACCAACTTTCGCCTTTATAATATTGATAGGATGATCACAAGATAACAATTGCGTCAATTCTGCTTTTACAAAGTATCGTCTCTTCTCTTGCTTTTCCGTATTTGTGTCTTAATGAATAATACGTATTCCTAAATTTAGATACCTAATATGCCATCTAAAATACCTACTTAGTATAACTCTGAACGGTCTGGTATTCAAATATATCTCCCCTGACCCATTTGGCGCGGTGCAGTAAAGGTTTTAACCTCGTGTGCAAGGGGCTCGCAAGAACACTCGTCATTTCACAATGCACACGTGCCATTAAGAACTCTTTGTCTTGCTGAAGAACTAATAACCCTTATTGCTATGACATGGATATAGTAATTCCTTAGATCACAAGCAGAAGGTTTGATAAATCGGAATGTTAGGCATTCGATATAATAGAAGAAATTCAAGACTGAAAAGTTTTAAATAATAGTCAAGACTACCAGTTTTCAAATTATACGATTAAGTTTTGCATATTTTGGCATATTTATTTTTTCTGTAGACTATTATATAATGTTTGAGTGAATTGACCGTTGTTGATGTGAAATTTTCTTTCTCAAAAATAACACCAATAGGTTGTGCAACTAAATTTCATCATCATCATCATCATCATCATCATCATCATCATCATCATCATCATCATATCAGCCGAGACGTTCTTCTGCGGATCTCCTCATTTCTGATTCGATCACGCAGAGATACTCCTTACAGAGCTCGTTCCATCGCCCGCCGTGACTGAGCCTTCTTATGAGGCCCATAGTTAGCGACCAAGTCTCGAAACCATAAGTCATCACAACTAAATTTAATATATCCTAATATAGTAATATTAGGATATATTAAATTTAGATAATAGACATGTCACGCTTTGAAGGAAAGAAATATTCTGATCAGCTTAGGGCCTATTCGCACGTGAGTTTTTTTGACGGACGTTAAAAAAGCGTTCAAATACTACAAATGCATTAAAATGTATATGTTCACTCGATAGCGTTTTTTAAACGCGACGCTTGTTTTCGAACCATGTTGCATCTTCAATTTTGAGCGTTGGAAATGGAACTTGAATTTAACTACATACTATATTTGAACGCTCGTCCGAATGAGGGCTTACGCTTGTAATTTAAAGTTATATTCTGGCAGGAAATTTATGACAACGCTCCAGACTATATAGGAAAATTTGAAACGCGATATCTTAGATCCTTAAATTTAGCTACCAGTACAACGTACTCGTATCTACATAGTAATTATAAAGTTATTACGACAATAATCTCAGATCAAAGGCATCCATATTCGAGTGGGTTGATCCTAATGTGCTAAGTTGTACTCCACGGCGCCGAAGCGACTTCGCTATATAGAAGTAATTGACATTCGTGATGTAACAATATGCTAAAGTGATGCCTGCAGCCCACGTGTCACATTTGTATTCAAGCGGCGCTCGAAATAGATTATCCCATGTATAAATTACTGCTAATCCACATCAATTTTAATTAATTGCTGCTTTTGTTTGTGCGATTGAATAGTCATGGCAGGAGTGATGGATATGGAAAGGAAGGAACTGAGTGGCAATATATTGTAATATGGCTATGGACATTGATTAGAATCTTGCATGGTCAATGTGTTTATGGTAATTTACATTAATATTAATAACTTTTGTTTGTTTATGCATTTGTGGCACAGGTGTTGGGAATGTAAGGAAAGAATGTTGTCTTTTGATTTCGTTCATATTCCTCTCTGAAAGCTTCTTCACGTTCTTCATTTCTAGAAGGCGATTAGTCGCGTAGTCTTGTTTTACGTTGGACAAGAATAAACTAAACATAGGTACGATGTCGTTTACGTCAATACACTTTATCAAATTAAAGAAGAAACGTACAAAATTCATATTTTAAGGAATAGCAACCCATGGATTCACTGTGCGGGTGCATCGCGTGGTAGAGACCAAAACTCCGAGCAAAGTCCAGGACTTGTGACCACTGGATGTAGGGTTAAGGAATTCCTTGACAATCGACTACACTCCCCTCCTCCGCTCGTGTTGTTCTCCCTGCCTAGCCAAATTTCTAACTTATGATGAAATCGTTCTTGCGCTCAATATAAAATTATTAACTCAATCTAGTTTTGGAATTTAAAGATTCTACCATATCCACTCAAATAGTTTGTGAGATTATTAATTAAAAAAAAAGAAATCTTGCTATTAATTAAAGTGTCCGAATTCCAAGCCGCCTACTGCCCTTATAATTGTTTTACAAAAACGTCTCGATGACGAGCGTCGATCATGATTTGCATGCCGTGTCGCAATACGCATAGAATTCACCCTGTTCTGCGAATAACTTCCGTAACTTGATTGTCATAAAGCTGAATTCCGCATACACGGTAATGTGTAAAGTTATTTACTGGACCACCCACTTGATGCGCTAACTATGTCCTTACTCTAGCATTGATTAGTAATCGTACACCAATTTGTGCTAAGTCTATGAGTTCTTTGCCCAGGACAGATCCATGTTTGGTCAGTAACGTAAAATCTAAATAAGTATTTAAGTAGGTAGCAGTTACGTGACAACGTGGAAAAAATTTCGGTAATCTCTATTAATCACTCTCGACGACAGGTCCGCGTTATCATCATCATCATCATCATCATATCAGCCAATGGACGTCCACTGGAGGACATAGGCCTTTTGTAAGGACTTCCAAACATCACGATACTGAGCCACCTGCATCCAGCGAATCCCTGCGACTCGCTTGATGTCGTCAGTCCACCTGGTGGGGGGTCGGCCAACACTGCGCTTACTAGTGCGGGGTCGCCACTCCAGCACTTTGGGACCCCAACGTCCATCGGCTCTTCGAACTATGTGCCCCGCCCATTGCCACTTCAGCTTCGCAACTCGTTGAGCTATGTCGGTGACTTTGGTTCTTCTGCGGATCTCCTCATTTCTGATTCGATCACGCAAAGATACTCCTAACATAGCTCGTTCCATCGCCCGCTGTGTGACTCTGAGCCTTCTTATGAGCGTTATGCTAGAGTTAAACGATAGATTACATACGTACAAGTATTCTACAACTATTTCTTGTTATACTGATTATATTTGAAGATACAATGTTTATAAAGAATTAAAAGGCTGTAAAACCTTGTCCTCTTTCGCACAAGAGTTTTTTTAACGGACGTTAAAAAAGCGTTCTAATATAGTATGAAGTATAGGTCTTTTCCAACGCCCAAAATTGAAAATTCACCACTGCTCAAAAAATAGCGTCGTGCGTATGAGCTGAGCTGAAAGTTTTTAAACGGATGTAAAAAGCGTTCAAACACATCAAATTCATGCCCAAGTACGAGTTATAAGTTCACATGACAGCGTTTTTGTAAACCGACGCTTTTTGTATTGAGCAGTGCTGCATTTACAGTTTTGAGCATTGAAAATAGACCATGAATAAAATCAAAGAACGTTATAAAAGCGTCAACGTTAGATTTTAACGTATCGTTTTTTTAACTCACGTGCGAATGAGGCCTAAGACAATTTAAACTACATTATTATTAGTCGGTACAGTGGCCACAGTGTAGTGTAGGTACACAACCTCTTTCTAGAATTTTTCAGTGCAATTTTTTTTTCCGGAGTGATGAATCTGCTTATATCTAAAGAGCAGTAGTGCTTAAAGACAAAATAGTGGTGGTGGAAGGTGTGGAAATTAGAGCAAACAAATACAAACGATTTTCCTCCGGAAAATAGTACTAGAGAAGGATAACTTAAACGGAATACGTCTATACAGAGACTATACGAAATTCAATGGATCGGATATAATCGAAAAAGTTTAACGAGCCTGCATAACAAATACTCGAAAAAGAATTACCGACAATTTATTTCTTTAGATGTGAGTCATTTGGACTAAACAGCGTTTTTTTGGTGTCAACCATAATTGGTAAGGACCATGTCGCTTGAGGGTCAATACTACTTGCTGCATACCGTGACGAATTTGGATCTAATTAGCGATATTCCATAGAATTTAGACTTTAGCTGCACTGTAACTTAAATAAGTTAATCCAATTTTTCTAGATAATTTTGATGGGTTTTAATATATAAATTTAATGCTTGATAATCAGGAGAGCCGTGATAGCCCAGTGGATATGACCTCTGCCTCCGGTTTCTCGGTAGATTCCGGAGGGTGTGGGTTCGAATCCGGTCCGGGGCATGCATCTCCAACTTTTCAGTTGTGTGCATTTTAAGAAATTAATTATCACGTGTCTCAAACGGTGAAAGAAAACATCATAAGGAAACCTGCATACCAGAGAATTTCTTAATTCTCTGCGTGTGTGAAGTCTGCCAATACGCATTGGGCCAGCGTGGTGGACTATTGGCTTAACCCCTCTCATTCTGAGAGGAGACTCGAGCTCAGCAGTGAGCCGTATATGGGTTGATAATGTGGTTTAGGCTGGAACACGCTTGCCTATGCTCTTGCCTCGAATGTGTTAAAATTATAGGTAACAGGAAATAGACGCGGTAAGGGCATACAATTAGCAGTTCGAATGTTGAAGCGAAACGTTTGTGCGGGTCTTCTAGATGTTAACGACGTAGAGTATGCCTGCCACTCTTAAGAACGTTTCGCTGTTCTGTGGTAGTAGTGAGAAGCACTAACAAGATCGTAGAGTTCCTGAGGATACTCTCCAAAGTGTTATCCGGTAAAAAACCGATACAAATGCGACGTTGTGACAGTGCTACAAAGTTATAATAAGTTTTGCCTGAATCTTCAGCTAAGTTACGCCAGCCACACACGATCAAGTTTACCAACAAGTCTGTAGCGCGCTAAGAGATGTGCGCTATAAACTTGATGGTATATCTACTTGAATGTGTGTGGCTGCTGTTAGAAATAAAGACACCCGTTAAAACTCGGCCTTAGTTTTGAAGGAAATATAGCGCAATTGTGTGGGCGAAGTTAACCTAAACGTAGATTCTGTTGAAATGAAAACAATAGACAACGCGTTATCGATATCTATCAACGGATTTCCGGTGCTTGAACACAGGGCCCTTTATCGGCTCCTTATACTTATGCGGGTTTGCGAATAGTCGTAGACTAAGGTCGGCCGCATACACTCGTTTTCCGAATCCGTTTTCCATGTTCTGAAAACCGAATGCATGAAATCAATAAAAATTACATGAAAAGCACACGTTCGTTATTTTTCCGAATGGAACATATTCCGCGCGTACGTAACGAATGCGAGCCCTTGCGACAATATACATTCCGAATGAAAAAAAAAGTAAAGTCTGTGGTAGTCTCAAGAATTTTTTTAAAATATTATTACTTAGTCATTTCTTTTTTAAACATGACCAATATTAACCTGCGTAGTCATATACCTACCATAGCTTAGGAAGTCAAATATGGAGTATCGACCGTGCCCCGTGGCTATTTAATGAATATTTGCCATATCTTTATATATGGGGGGGAACAATTAGTCGGGAAAGACTGTTAGGAGTGGGTACCGGCGACCAGGGCTCGAACCACCACCTCTCGGTGATGAGTCCGGCCCCTTCATCACTGAGTTATTAAGGCTTTGGAAGGTTCGCAGGCTCTCAGTCCAGATTATTGAAGCGCGCTTTTGTGCGTACTACTTACTTTCAGTAGCAATCTAAAGTCTTACGTACTAATCGTACAATATTGTCATTAAAAGTGTCCTTAGGTTTTGTAAAGTAAAGGTCTTTGCGGAGGTGTATTGCAATGGGAAATGTCACCGCTCACGCAAAACATGTAATGCGTTCCAATATCATATTTGGTAGTATTTATACAAGTCCATGCTTATATTAAATGCGAAATAATTCTGTCCGTTTGTTGCTTTGACAATCCTAAAACGCTTAATAGATTCACATTCGATCTTGGAGGAGGTCGTAGATAGGGTAAGGAACATTTTGTATAAATAAAAGTTGATGGGATCAAATTAAGTGATGAGAACTGCTCAAAGAGTGTTATAATAATAAGAGTAGTAACATAAAGTTATAATGACTGTTTTTTTCTACGAATACCTATAATTAATTAAACCGTAATTAAACACAAGAAAAAGAAACATCTTGCATATTTTAAGTGAAACAATAAGTAATAAAATATTAAAAAAAAACGAATTAAAGTGTAATCAATATCATAATAGATCATTTTTATTCCATTACTAGCCGACGCCTCATGGTTTTACCCGCGTAGTTTCCGTTCCCGTGAGAATATGGGGATAAAATATAGCATATGATAGTCACAGATAACGTGACTTTCTTATGATAAAGGAATTTTCAATCGGTTTAGTACATCCAGAGATTGAGAGAGAGACCTACAATACCACAAACTACCTCTTTATAATATTAGTAGAGATGTAGAGATAGAAACCTAGAACATTGGCCAAAGTCCATATTCACCAACACCTGGTTTAATCATTCATTATAACATTTAACTAATTAACTGCCAGTAAGAACTAATTACGAACCCTATTACAAAGAGTTTAAGTCTAACTTAGCGTAGACGATGTATTTTTTGCATTATTTATTTCTAGAAGGTGTGTGGCCGTAAATGGGCGGGCGGCACACGCTGCTTGATGTGTGGTATACCGCGACGTTTCCTACATACTAAACGGTACGGTTGATTACCGTCCAGTCTCCTCATTAGCGCATTGTGACTCATTCATTAACCTTTGAAACGTTTGGTAGTTATAAACTGATTTTGAACGACTTCCAAAAAGGGGAAGTTGTCAATTCAGTG
Organism: Bicyclus anynana; assembly: GCF_947172395.1. Taxonomy (NCBI): domain Eukaryota; kingdom Metazoa; phylum Arthropoda; class Insecta; order Lepidoptera; family Nymphalidae; genus Bicyclus; species Bicyclus anynana. Next base: position 16,825,748 of record NC_069083.1, read on the forward strand.
CGCATGTTTTGCTTTAGGAAGGTATACTGATTTTTATTTACCAAACTTTTTTGTTAGAGAAAGGTTGCAAGATGGTACCATGAAATTTTCTGGGTCGAACTTCTTAATGCTAATTTTGCAAAAGTATAGTCTTCAGTCTTCAGTTTCGCGGTCACGGAAACTAAAATTAAGATACTTATGAGTATTTTGTAAATACAAACACCAAGCACAAAAATGCGATAAACTGACCAAGTTTAAAAATTGAAATAATTTTTACTTATCCGACTTCTAAAAATAGTTGCTGTTAAAATACGACGTCAGTCGGCACGTCACATCCTACTAATATTATAAACGCGAAAGTTTGTATGGATGTTTGGATGTTTGTTATTCTGTAACGCCGCTACTACTAAAGCGATTTAACTGAAATTTGGAATGGAAATAGATTTTACTCTGGATTATGAGACGAATATCTTAGCATTCCATGGATTCACCGCGCCGGTGTCGGGTCCATCGCGCGGTAGAGAGAAAAACTCCGAGCAAAGTCCTGAACTTGTGACTACAGTATGTAGGGTTAACGGGGAGTGTTGATCGATCCTTGACGATCGATCAACACTCCCCGTTCTCTGCTCGTGTTGTTCTCTCTACTACTAGATAGGCTACTTTTTATCCCGAAAAAATCCATGGATTTCCGAGATTTGCAAAAACTAATGATATTGATGATATGAATGTTTGTTACTCTTTCACGCCTTGACTACTGAACCAAATTAGCTGAAATTTGGTATTGAGATATATTATAGCCTGGATTAACACATAGACTAATTTATATCCCGGAAAAATCATGGTTCCCTTCCCGAGAGATTTGTGAAAAACTAAATTGGTTCCACGAAACGAAATCGCGGGCGTCCGCTAGTATCTTCTAACTTTTTTGGAAATGGAAATAGATCTGCAGGTAGTGTATGTAATAAGTGCTAATAGCTCACAAGGCCGCGATCGCTATGACATAGTCGCGTACGTGTTTGTGTGTTTACACGCCGCTCAACCTTGTTTATACGGTGGTTAGATAATGTTACGTTACAGGTTATTATCGTTACATCTATATCTTGCTCTTCATAGTTATAAAGGTGCCCACACACGTCAAAGTTTTGTCAATATCATAGATAAAATGTAGAGTAACGTTGCTCTAAGGGAATACTGTCATATTGCCGGCGTACCGTTTTGACGGCCTCCGTGGCGCAGTGGTACAAGACGGAGGTCCTGGGTTCGATCCCCAGCTGGGCAGATTGAGATTTTCTTAAATTTGTCCAGGTCTGGCTGGTGGGAGGCTTCGGCCGTGGCTAGTTACCACCTTACCGGCAAAGACGTACCGCCAAGCGATTTAGCGTTCCGGTACGATGCCGTGTAGAAACCAAAAGGGGTGTGGATTTCATCCTCCTCCTAACAAGTTAGCCCGCTTCCATCTTAGACTGCATCATCACTTACCACCAGGTGAGATTGGTAGTCAAGAGCTAACTTGTAAAGAATAAAAAAAAAAGTATAACTGGTACGCTGAGGTGCCCCTATATGCCATCAGCTTACCTTATTGACTATTGAGAGTGTATGCAGTCAGCATTAGAGATTTACCTACTTAAGTATTGATCTAACATTTCGATACTGAACAGAAAAGGAAGTTTTTTAAACTACTTTAAAGTACCTACCATTATTTATGTCAAGTGTATTGTTTCCGGTTTGAAGTATCAATATCTTGTTTTATGATTTTTGTTTAATTTAATAGTAAAGAAGGATGTTATATGTTCGTATTAAAAACATAGCTCTGATGAGGAATACATAAATCGAAAAAAAGATCGATTGTAAGACTGTAATACATCATTATTTATAACCAAAAATATTGTAATACTAGCGGACGCCCGCGACTTCATCCGCGTGAAACTCGATGTAAACTTTCAACTACCCCTATCCTACCCCTACCCTATCCCTACCCCTACTCCTACTCTTTCCATACCCTACCCTATTTTTAAATTAAAGAATGGTTGTTGTTGTTGCCTCACTCGACATAGATAGGTATAGTGTGTCGCGGACTTTTTTGTAGATATTTATAAGATCTTAAATTAATTAGAACATTTTATGGTTCTATCTTTTGTAGTTTTGGCAGCGAACGCAAAATAAGTAACTTTTCTGGTTGATTTTTTACACCTTGTGTTTGTGTCCAAAAAACCCTAATAAACTACGGAACCCTATTTTTTTCCTAAATAAAATTTAGCCTATGTTACTTGTGGATAATGTAGCTTTCGAATGGTGAAAGAATTTTTAAAATCGGTCCAGTAGTTTTTGAGCCTATTCATTACAAACAAACAAACAATTAAACATACAAACATACAAACAAAGTTTTCCTCTTTATAATATTAGTATAGACTAGCGGACGCCCGCGACTTAGTCTACGGCTACGAAATTTTTTAAATTTTTTCTGTCATAAGAACCTTCTCCTGACAATAACAAACAACAAAACAAAAAACAAAAAAATGATAAAATCGCAACCGTTCACGCGTGATGGCATGACCAAGGGATATATGGATTCATTTTTTTAAATAGATATACCTAAGATACAAATAATGATCACACTATAAATAACTCTACCACATAAGAAGTCAAAAAAGAAGGTATCCTTTTCAAGCCATATTATGAGCATACTTTGCCCTTTCGTAATACCATTTCGCGTTATTTCTGTCGGCGACAGTTACATCGTGAATCGACATTTATATTTTAAGCGTGAGCTTTCACAAAAATAGCAAGTAACTTCCTGACATCAGAAGTGTCAGAAGTGACTATTGTACAACACTAACCTCCTGTTTTCTCTAATTTCCTGTTTGTATATTGATTGCTTAGGGCCTTTTAATTTCCATTCATGTCTTTACAAATACATACAATTGATATTTCTGTTTGTCATTTTGAAAAAGTGGCTTTTATTAAGCTTATTGTAACTATTGAAACGATATGAATTTATCAAGTAAGTTTTTATTTATTAAACGATACATTTTTTTTGTATTGGCATAGTTTGTATGTTAATATTTTACATTCGAATATTTTACAATTCTGTAAGTCAAGTTATAATTTAGTAAATTCTTCTTTTTTTAATTTACGCAATAGTACGCGTAAATTAAAAACCTATATAAATATGGGCAGACAAAGTAATCCTTCAACTGGGGTTTCCATTATGAGGGAAGAATAACGCTGCCCTAAAATATTTAAACTTACGAGTAAAGCGATGATTTATAAAAGCTAGCGTTTGATGCTTGGCATAATGCCAAATTTTATAGTGCCAAACGAGGCTAGCATTTAGCATCCCCGTCCTCTTACTATTTGTATTATTCGTGCGGTATTAACACCTTTATTTATTCCAGGTGAGGGTGAAGAACCTTCTAGAGTTAATATTTGAGTGACATCTATAATAATGTAACTTTATTAGGTTCAAATTACGTGGTTTTGTCGGAATGTGCGCATGACATTAGATTATGTTATATTGATATTACAACCATTAATCATATTATAAAAGTGTAGCACCTCGCACCATGCATGCTAGGAGCATCCTATAATGCTCCTATTGTAAGCAATAGCTCAGTTAGGAGGCTGGACACAAAAGTCTAGGGGTAGACCCCAACCCGCGTCGCTATGTCGTATCTACCCACAAAACGAAAACTTGCCGGTTGAAGAGAGAACGGAAATAAAGGCTAATATTAAAAAAGTAACGTCTCTCGCTGGTCAATTTTAGGCATGTTAAACCTCAAGTGTCTGTAATTTCAACGACAATTGTAGCCTCAGAAATTATGCTCTGCAGCATAAAAAATAAGGCGTGGTAGTATAACTTTTCAAGTCTTAAGGGGATAGACAGTAGTCGAACTCTTAAAACCTTCAATGGCATATTGCGATAAATGCCCAACCTTATGGGTGTGTAAAATAAAAAACAAAATATATTAAATACTAACATTTAACAAGTGAAATTAACATCTAATATATAAAATTCTCGTGTCGCGGTGTTCGAACTTGAACTCCTCCGAAACGGCTCGACCGATTTTGATGAAATTTTTTGTGCATATTCAGTAGGTCTGAGAATCGGCCAACATCTATTTTTAAAACCCCTAAATCCTAGGATAGTGTAGTGGTAGGGTAGGGGTATGATATAGGGATAGGGTAGGGGTAGGATAGCGGTAGGGTAGGGGTAGGGTAGGGTAGTGGTAGGGTAGGTTTATGGTATAGGGATAGGGTAGGGGTAGGGTAGTGGTAGGGTAGTTGTAGGGTAGGGTAGGGTAGGGGTAGAGTAGAGGTAGGGTAGGGGTAGGGGTAGGAGTATGGTAGTGTAAGGTAGGGATAGGGAAGAAGTGCAAATAAATAAATTAATAAGTCAAAGCGAAGCTTGAGCGAGTCCGCTAGTTGTCATATAAAAATCTTGTCAGTGACGACCCTATTTATGGCGTCAAGTTGCCATAAGGTTAACTCCTACATTTAGCTGATAATGGCGTTGCACTATGCGGAAGTTTTTATATAGTAAAACAACGATCTTATATTTGTAGTAAAACAATTATATTCATCGTGTGTGGCCAGCGCTAATTAACTGCTATCCGACTTTTAGGTAAAAATACGAGATTGTGAGAGTTACATTGGTTTACTTTATAGTCAATCCGTCATAGATCGATGACGTCAAGTGTAAAAGTGACCCGCTGGATGCACGCGACAATAGGTCTATGTCCAGGGACGTCTAACGTCTATCGGCTAATGAAGATGACGATGACGAAAAGAGGATTTTTTTCCTTGATTTATACACTAAACACTACTTGTATTCTAAATTTTAAGCCTTCTAAATTTTAATTTCCTTCAAAATTAGGAAACTTCGACTAGTTATAATTCTTAAACTACACGTTCAAACTCAATGAAATTTGAAATATACCGTGTCTATACAATGCCTGCTTAGGTCAATTAGGTACTCTAAATTCAAGCTTCTGGTTTTATCCACCAAAATCGTAAAAAGTATAGTGCGGCACGTGAAAATGTAGCAGTAGATACCTACCTAACAACAACTGTCGCTTTACTTTCCTATTACAATAGTCAGTGTTACCAACTCCCAAAAATATTTATCCCTAAAGTTTGTGTCAAAAACCCCTAAAATAGCCATAATTATTGAGTTGTCCCCCTAAAAAATATAAATTCAAAATCCCATCTCACATATTTGCCCCCTAAATCTGGGAACACTGACAATAGTATGCATTTATGTGACGATGTTTTTGCTAGCTATTCGCCCGGTCCATGAAGTGCGTCTACCGTGTTTGTCAATGGGACTGTGTTAATTAAAGGTTAAACATCCGTTAAAGGCCATGCCAACGTTTGACACCGCCATTCTCTTAGTAAGAAATTCGGATACAGTTTATTTTTAAGCTCCTTTTATCTTCAGCTGATGTATCGCCCGTCTCACGTTGCATTTCAAAAGTTCAAAAGCTCAATGTTTTGTCGATACTTACTGAGTTTGTGGTGAACAAGAGCGATAAAAAAGCTCATCTTACAAAGTAGTTAAGTACGTACCTACCATTTGGTTCTTTAAGGAAATTTTCTACTCAAATAGGTACCTACATACTAGTGGACGTATGCTGCTTTTTATACGTCGATTATTGTTTTTTTGAGATACAGTTTGTTTGCAAAATACGAGACACTTTCACATTATTATGGTATGATGACATTAAAAAATTGCATAACTTATAAATACTTGGTGAAACATACATAGAAATAGAAAAATAAAACCCTATACATATCTTTACTCTGCCTATACCCATAGGGCACCTACTTATATTGTTTTTCTTTGAATATAAATTAGGTAGGTATATTGTGTGGATTTTTCCGTATTTACCTATATACCTACTATGTTTAGAATAGAATTGATTGTTTTATTATCACTGTTTAATGTTGATTACCTACTTCTAAGAATTACTAATCTCAACTTAAATGCCTTAAGGTTTTATTTTATATGTTGTAACATAAGCAATGGACCATAAGAATTACTTGTCATGATTCACAGGAAGCTAAATTCCATACCAAACAAGTGATATTGTGATAGAGATAATATTGTTACAACCACGCGCGTAGAGGCGCCTAGAATGAGCAAACTCAGATTTTCCGTAAGCATAAACGTGCAAACTAATTTCCATCTTATTTCCAAATAGCAAAGCTTACAGTCGCCTGCTCGTTCCATGTTTACCGACATAATGGGCCTTTTGTACGTTATCGTGCCGTCATAGAAGTAATCCCGCCACGTCAGATAAAGTGGATAGTGTATGATAACAATGGCCGAAGTGACCAAAATATGTTTAGCTACTGGTGTATTTGCGTAACATTGTAAGCGATGGCCTTGAAAAAAGAATATTACGCATAAAATAGAAGATGTGCCTTTAGATTAGAGAGAATATGGTTCTCTATTCTATTCTAGCCCTAAATGATTAATTCGGCAGAGCTCCTGTCACAAACCCTAAGCTGCAAATCTCCAATCAGTAAAAATATTTCGTCAGCTAAACACGTAGCGAAAATCGTAACACTACTTCGCAGGATATGCTAAAACACGTCATACAATGACTAATATCTCAGTTGTCAATCTCAGGCTTAATGCCTGGTAGAAATCTCCCAATATGCCGGTAGTTTCAATATAGCAATGCTGAGTTACGACAGAAAAACCATGACTTCCCCATATGAGCTGTGTCCCAAAGACCTTGATCTACAGCTATGATGCGTTGCTAATTTGGCGGTAATAGGTACTTCCTCGGATGAAGTATGTCACAAAGCATTCGACTTCTACTAAAAAACTAAGTGATATTAATTCTTAGCATCGAAAGGTGGCAATTGCAAATATTACGCGTTCTACATTCCCAAACCTGAATACTCCCGATAAATCATACGCCCTATCTGGCACTATCTTATCTTTGTATGACTTTAATCTTTCCATTTCACGGCCGCTGCATTGATCTTTAAATATATATATAGCACTTATCGTTAATTTAATCTATTATCGATTTGTTATTACGAGCTTGTGATATTGAAAGAAAGTTTTATTATGCACAAAATATCTTATCATTTATTAATATCAAGCCACCGCACCGCGCTTGTTCTAAGAGCCCTTTTACATTAACTTTTAGCACATTATTTGCATGCTACGAGTATGCTATAAGCCATAAATCATGATCCACAGGCAAATATTTCGTTAGGCAGATGCCACTGCGTTATTCGACTGTATGAAATCTAGTCTTGTATTTTTTACCCAAATGAGTTGAGTTGTACGAGAGATATGACCTCCCACAGCACATCTTGATGGGAAAAGTTGTCGGTAAAAGAAGCGTTGGTTGCCGCAAAAACACTCTTGGTTTTGAAAAATTGGAGAGTATCGCAATTATTTCGCCTCGCGAAAGATAAATAAGACTATACACGAAATAGACCGTTAACCTTCATTATTCGGAGAAGCACTAAGAAAAGAAGAGTTGAAACCATGAGGTATTTAGCAAAACCATTTATTTACCGCCAATTAAAAATGCAATCATAAGAATAATTGAGTGGGTACTTGTTATTAATGTGGCACATATACGAGTTATCGAGTTTTTTCGCAGCACTTCCGTTCACTAGAAAACTTCCAGTGTGAAGGGTCTCTAACGCGGAATTAACAGTTTGTCAAGGTAATTTAAATGAGATTGGATAAGAACTGTTAGATAATAAAGTGTAGCAATTAATTTATTAACGACGACAAGTCATACAAACGCAACGAAAGAATATTTCCGGTTGGTCGATTTGTCTCTACGAGATAATGTCGTGGGTCGCATGTTAGAACCTCTGTACTCCGATCAATATATTTTAACCCCCAACTCATTTTCTACACAGAAATCGAACCCATGCAGGACCTGACATGATATATGATAGCCGCACAATCTAACCACTATACCTACGAGGCAGTTACATAAATTACGCAACCAATTTTGATAGGTGTGCAAAGCGGGCTTCTTAGCAGAGAATGTGATGTCACTTGCAGTGGAATGACGTACTTTCTCAATTGTGTTCGCTATCAGATCGTATGTAGAATCCTCTACGGACGTAGCTATTGTTCTAACCCCTTGTTTAAAATGTCATTGTGTAATCTGAAAATCTGTACATACTAAATCGAGTGCCGGCAATTTATTTATTTACTTCGCCCACGTGAAGTTCAGTTTTTCCCAAATCCCGCGGGAACCATGGGTTTTTCAGGACAAAAAGTATGCATATGTTGTTGCAATTACCTTCTTTATCTTACAGTGAAGGTCCTATTTAAAATCGGTCCAGTCGCTCCAAGGATTAGCCCGGACAAACAGACAGACAGACAAAAATAAAAAAAGCTTGTCTGTGTTCTGTTATAGTGTGCACTTGAGAAGAAACAGTGATTTTGATATCACTATACATTATTTACTGATTGAGGTTTTGTCATCATTTATGGGAGATTGAACAAATGAAATGAAAAAATGAGTGAATAAAATCTCAACTTTTTTATCCAATCACGAAAATTTTACCTGTTTTGGTTTTCTCATATCATAAATAGAAACTAAAAGTCAACTTAACATAATAGGTCTACAGATATTTTAAATAAAAATAAAAAATAATTGTATTAAAAGGTATAAAAAAATAAACCAAAAAAATATTTTGTCAAAAACAAATTTAAGCTTAATGGTATTAACTTTCAATCTGTCCACTAATATATTGAGCTAAAAAAAATTGGGTCCAATTTGTTTAGCCATTTTATCTATGCCTTTTGTGCGATGTAGATCTTCCTTTTTGAGAAACGAAAAAAAAAATCATTGATTTCATCATGAGCCATACTTTTAGACTGAAATCATTTGTATTTCTATGTAACTTAATTTAATCTAATAACACGAAAAATCTGGTTGATTCAAATTTTTTTATATAATCTTAAATGACGGTGTTGTACAACACAGTTTAGGCTAATAAAAAAAAAACATCTTTAAATAAAACTAATACTAGGCCTGCTCCAGACTAACTACTCCAGACTACTATTTATCATTATTGTTCTGGTCGTCAAACCTTTGTCCCCTTGTGTTATTTATGTAATTCACCTACGCATCCCAGCTTTGCGCATGGGAGCAAGTGCGTGCGGCGAGTCAATAGTCAAAGTCACTGGTAGATTGATATGGCGGTCACGCGTGTTAGGCACACCGGCGAGACGGGGAGACGCCTGGCGACCCGGCCGCCATATGGCCGGCTTGCCTGATGCTTCCAATATCATTCATATTTTTAGAAGGCACTATTCACTAACTACCCATATTCGGTCACTATTGAGCACGAGTGAGCAGTTTCCTGTCACAATGAGAGGACATGACACGTGATATTTAATTTCTTAAAATGCACATAACTGAAAAGTTCACAGAGGTACATGCCCCGGACCGGATTCGAACCTACGCCCTTCAGAATCGGAGGCAGAGGTCATATCCACTGGACCATCACGGCTATACGGATCATTAATATTTCGTAAGATACCACCACAACCTTCAAAGTAAGGGGGACTAGGCAAGCGTGTCCCATCTTAAACCTCATCATTGTTTTCCATCAGGTACGATTGTCAAGCGTAGTGTTTAATATAAAACCACCAGAATACACTACGCATAGTTAATATGATGCGTGTAGGTAAAATGATGGAAAAAGATAAGAAAATCAATATTTTCCATCACACTAAAACACTTGGTACCAGGTAGTGCGTAGGTGTCACAAAAGCGGATACAATCTATGATTTTCGGAAGTTATAAAGCATCGCCAAACTCGCGCACGTTTCGAATCAAGCAATTTGTGAACTTTCCCTTTCAGTGATGTATTAATTAAAATAAATGAACTAAAAGAGAAAGTCCAGCGTGTAACGAGTATTGACAGATGAATAATAAACGTTTTAATTACGATAGATACGTTATATAATAAATTATTATAAATCGATTGATATAGTCATACGCGTAGATTTATCATGGCAAACGGAAAGTTACATACAAAGTTTTTTTAAAGCTTCCGGTATTCTAAAATTGAAAAAACCAGAATAACTGAAAGGCTCTGGGTGAAAGGGTCATAAATTGTTTAGAATAGCAAATAGGTTGGTTTCTTTTTACAGGAACAAGATCTACGTGGGTACAATTGCGACATAGTTTAGGGTGGGACATAACTAGCTGGAGATATTTTCTTTGTTGCTTTTTAAATTAGCAATGAGAGCCGTGATAGCTTAGTAGATATATGACCCCCTGTCTCCGATTACAGAGGGTGTGGGATCGAATCCGGTACGGGGCGGGGCACTCCAACTTTTCAGTTGTGTGCATTTTAATAAATTAATACACCGTGTTTCAAACGGTGAAGGCAAAACATCATGAGGAAACCTGTATACCAGAGAATTTTCTTAATTGTGTGAAGTCTGCCAATCCGCATTGGGCCAGCGTGGTGGACTATTGGCCTAACCCCTCTCATTCTAAGAAAAGACTTGAGCTTAGTATTGAGCCGAATATGATTTGATAATGACTCGATGACTAATTAGCAATAAACATATATTTTATCTTTCTTAAAAAAACAAGCTAACAAAACTGCTGTTATCATCCACGACGAAAATACTTACCTCAATATTAATAAGACTTTTTCTCTTGTCAACAGACTGGGTCAGGGAAAACTTACACAATGGGAAGTGGGTGGGAGGGTGAACAGATAGACGACGACAAGAGAGGCATCATCCCCCGCGCTATACGCGATTTGTTCGCCGGGGCGGACGAGCGGGCGGACGCGGCGCGCTCGCAGGGGCAGCTGCCCCCAGAGTTCTCGGTCCAAGCGCAATTCATCGAGCTCTACAACGAGGACATTGTGGACTTGCTCGATCCCGCCAAAGATCCTTTTTCAAAGGTAAGCTTACAACAAGCAGGTGCACAGCGAGGCGATATGCGGCAGGGCTGAAAGGGGCAAGCGTGCTCGCGTGTACGAATAGACGTGCACCGACGGCGAACCGTATTAAGCTTATCCCGATAGGCGATAGGCCTTTACCGGATTGACTTGTGACCCTAATAGGGAAAAATATGTATCGTTGCATACACAACATTTTAATTTACAAGCAACTTTGAATCGACAATTTTGGATGCGTGCCGTGTATAGTATTTTTAATTAAAACCACTTTAAATAGTTTAAAAAACTAAAAAACACGCTTTTAGCACGCACTAAAAGTTACGATTGGATTGGATTTAAGTCACGTGACTATTTTTTTCGTATTCCTGACAGCAAACCCTTTCATTTGATATCCATATCGTGGGGGTGGATCTTGTCCGCAATCTTGGTGAGGCTGCCGTATTGGATTGGTCATCAGAACTTAAAGCGTGTACAAAAATTCATCCTAATCGAAGACCGGGAAGCGGGTCAAATTAAGATGCCAAAATTTTCTTATATACATAGATAGTTACAAGTGAAGCTAATAATTTAAAGCGTGTAAAGAGAGCAAGAAACTCTCAACTTTTTAAATATTTTCATGCTTAGGCCTTAGAGGCGTTTTGATTTATTATTGTAATAAATCAAAATTCCTCTAAAGCCAAAGCATTGTTGCCTTTAATTATATAGTATATTCCTTTCCAGGGCACCTTAAGAATAACGGAAGATGGCTGCGGAGGAGTTAGAATAGTAGGCGCGTCGATGCGCGCAGTTAGAGGCGCCAAAGAGGCTCTCGGGGCTCTGAGAGCGGGCGCCCTGGCTCGCACCACAGCAGCGACCAACATGAACTCCTCGTCATCTCGCTCACACGCGGTGTTCACATTGCTGCTTAGACAGAGACGACTGGCGGCAGATCAGGACAGCGCAGAGAGGGAAACGGACGGCGAGACTCCCGAACAGTACGAGACGTTGACTGCCAAGTTTCATTTTGTGGACTTGGCTGGATCTGAACGACTTAAGCGCACTGGTGAGATAAAATGAGTTGTTCATCCTCATTATAAACTAATTGCAGGAGAAGAACCATGAAGTTCAGAGTCTCGACCAGCACGCTACTCCTATGCGGATTGGCACGTGCTTGGATTGTTTGAAATGTCAAACGTCAAAGTTCATTTATTTCAATAAGGATTCTAGAGCAAGAGCCCACGACAGCCAGACCTTCGTTATTTTATAAAAGTTGAAAGTTTCTCTGTAGATGTCTCCTATACAGGTAAGAACGACCAGCGACTATAAAGTTTGGGTTGTGGTTACCTGGGCAGGTAACAGGTAGTAAAGGTGTATAAAATAGTACTTGAATTTCGTTAAAGTATAAAGCTCAATTTTTTAATATTTCCTTCGGGATAACTTTAAAAATCTCGTCATCCATTGCCGGACACTTATGACAGTTGCTACCCCCTGCCAGACACCCCTAAACTTTAATAAATTATAATTATACTTTCGTTATAGTATAAAAGCTAAATTTTATATATGTTACTTGGGGACTTATAAAAAGATGTTACCTCAATAGCCGGACAGTTTTCGTGGTTTTTACATCTTGCCAGACACATCGAAAGTCCACTATAGGTGCGAGTGCGGGGTAACAACTGTTCAAGTAGGTGCGAGTGAGATAGAGCGCTTAGTCGAGTGCGTTCTTTTACTGCGCACCATCCATAGATGATACATTATATATTGAGATAGATACGCAACTCTCATTTCAGTTAAAAAAGTTATATACCGTGATCACTAGATGGCGCATTCTAATTAGATTTATTGGCTACCCATAGATGGCATTCTCTCTACGAGTACAATCTATATTTTAGTTGTATGACTATTGCTGTTTGTTTTACTTAATTCTTATATATTAATAATGAAAAAAATTTAACATAAACATAATATTTACAAAATCACCTATTTCACTATATAATACTAATGTACCCAAATATTTAAAATTGCCAAATTTTATAAATATATAGAAATAAGGAAAACAAACTGCAATAATCCTTCAAATATTAAAGGATTTTTAATCAAAAAAGAAAAGAAGATTCTTATTATTCAACGATTTATTTTTTCTTTTGTGATTATGAAAATATCTTAATGCACTTCAGCAGCCTGATAACATTAGTGCACCAACTATGAATATTGAAGTTTATGATTATAAATAACCACTGATAACATCTACACACTGGTCACTTACAACTGAAGAAGAAGGTGATGTTGAGGACGATTCTGCCATCGACTGGAGTAGTAGTGATGAAGAAAATGAAAACATCGACGACAATGTTTAAATTAATAAATAAGTTTAATTATCTTTTTTTACTTGTAATTATACTTTTTTTATATTTTTATGATATTAAACAAACATTTTTTACTTTATACAACATGGCTATGAACGTAATAAAATTATTTTTTATTAGATATCTTAAAAAATAGTAATCGACTAAGCATTCGCGCTCGCACCTATAGTGGACTTTCGATGTGTCTGGCAAGATGTAAAAACCACGAAAACTGTCCGGCTATTGAGGTAACATCTTTTTATAAGTCCCCAAGTAACATATATAAAATTTAGCTTTTATACTATAACGAAAGTATAATTATAATTTATTAAAGTTTAGGGGTGTCTGGCAGGGGGTAGCAACTGTCATAAGTGTCCGGCAATGGATGACGAGATTTTTAAAGTTATCCCGAAGGAAATATTAAAAAATTGAGCTTTATACTTTAACGAAATTCAAGTACTATTTTATACACCTTTACTACCTGTTACCTGCCCAGGTAACCACAACCCAAACTTTATAGTCGCTGGTCGTTCTTACCTGTATAGGAGACATCTACAGAGAAACTTTCAACTTTTATAAAATAACGAAGGTCTGGCTGTCGTGGGCTCTTGGGCTATTCGTTTACAAGCATTAGGTTATGTGATGAGTTTATGGTGTATAGTTAATGGCGAAAAGTTAAAATTAAAGTTCAAGTTACTATCAGATTTTAATGATATTAAATTACTGAGATCATTGGCACAACATGTTCTCGGAGGTACATAGGTGTAACATAAACTAAATTCGCAGCTCCCCGGGCTGAGAGTTTATATTAAAAAAAGAAAAGCCAAGTATTTCAACCTAGGATTCCAACTCAGAACTCACTATTCTTTTTTATTCTTTACAAGTTAGCCCTTGACTACAACCTCACCTGATGGTAATTGTTGATGCAATCTAAAATGAAAAAGGGCTATCTTGTTAGGAGGAGGATGAAAATCCACACCCCTTTCGGTTTCTACGCGACATCGTACCGGAACGCTAAATCAATTGGCGGTGCGTCTTTTCTGGTAACTAGCCACGGATTAACCTTTGTGAGCCATTGGACCAATTAGACAGTTATGGAGATCATATTACCTATAGAAAAAGTAAAACAACTTTGTTCTTTTATTCACATCATTATTTTTTTCTGGAGAACGAGGGAAATAGTAGATATAATTGTATTTAAAAGCTTTGAAACATTTCAGGTGCGACTGGAGAAAGAGCAAAGGAAGGCATATCCATCAACTGTGGACTGTTAGCCCTCGGCAATGTTATATCAGCTCTGGGAGATAAATCACGCAAAGTTCTGCACGTACCGTATCGAGACTCTAAACTGACTAGACTGCTACAGGATTCCTTAGGAGGTAAATATGTTGAGTACCTATTATATTAAATACCTAGTAACGATTATAAAATGGTGGTTATAAATGGTTCTTAAATGGTGGTTTATAGGTTTTCACTATTTATGGACATTCAATATTATAATTTTAGATTTATGGTCAGACACACTGCATACTTTGTACTTGAGACGAATGCCTAAGTAATATATTATTCCTATATCGGGATATATAAAAAAATTACATCAATAAATAGCTAATGACTGTTGTTATGACCGCGTGTAAACATTTGTTACTTGTACCTTTCGGGAATAGTACTTTTTATCTGGATGATAGATGTAAGGATCCTCGTTCTTGCTATAGAAGAGAGAAGAGAAAGTAAACACTGGCTCATCTCTGCACTGGTATGGCAAGCAGACTACGCACGACCACTCAGGTCGAACGCCGGTGACAGACTGATAGTGTATGTAGTATTGTAGGTATCTATTTAGTGTTACACAAACACTACAATAGATATTGTAATGTTTGTGTGACACTAAATAGATACTCTACCTTTTACTTTTCATTTCAGGCAACAGTAATACAGTGATGATAGCGTGCGTGTCCCCCAGCGACCGGGACTTCATGGAGACTCTCAACACACTGAAGTACGCCAACCGCGCGCGTAACATCAAGAACCGCTGCGTCGTCAACCAGGACCTCACCTCGCGCACCATCAGCCAGTTGCGGCAGGAGGTCGCGCGGCTGCAGCTCGAGTTGGCGGAGTACAAACAGGTACAGTTATACACGCTCGAGTACAACAATAAGAACCGCTGCGTCGTCAACCAGGATCTCACCTCGCGCACCATCAGCCAGCTGCGGCAGGAGGTCGCGAGGCTGCAGCTCGAGTTGGCGGAGTACAAACAGGTACAGTTGTACACGCTCGAGTACAACATCAAGAACCGCTACGTCTTCAATTGAAAATTTAAGGTTTTTCACACTAACATTCAACACCTGTTTCGCCTCTCTATTCTATTTGTATATCTGCCTATATTCTCCTCCAAGAACTAATGTATCACTATTACCCTGACAAGGTACCAGACAGACTTACTTTCACATTCGTATTATTAGTATAGATGGATTAATTTATCAAGTATCTACCCATATTCGGATCACTGCTAAGCTCGAGTCTCTTCTCAGAATGAGAGGGGTCAGGCCGGTAGACTTCACACACGCAGATAATTAAGAAAATTCTCTGTTATGCAGGTTTTCTCCGGTGCAGGACCGGATTCGAAGACAGAGGTCATATCCACTGGGCTATCACGGCTCATATTCAACGGATTAATTTATATTAGATTTAAATTCAACAGGGTAAACGCGTCGTGTCAGAAAACGGCGAAGAAGGCTGGAGCGACGTGGTGCAAGAGAACGCGTTCCTCAACGCCGAGGTGGAGTCACTCCGGCGAAGGATCAAGGCCATGCAGGGAACCATAGAGCAGTTGTCGGCTAGAAACAGCGAACTAGTGGCTGAGAAGGCTCTGGGCACGTGGGCCCCTAAGGATGGCAGCCCGGATGCTTCAGACTGTTCTTTGACCGCTTTGGTGCAGGTGAGTAATACCGAGAGAAGCCTATTATAATACAAGAAACCTAGTTTCTGTATTTTTCTTATGAGATAAGCGTTTGATCACGATTTCAGATTGGTAAGTGTAGATGTGGCCTAAGATGGAAGGCGCTTGTTTAGAAAATGCTTGTTAACTTCTTTAACGATGTAGGGTTAAAAATCAAACCGAAATATTCTGTACATACGAGTATATTAAAATAGAAGAGATGTACGCACTTGTTTATTTGACTGTTTATGTCTTTCGTATTTTATTTAATTTAAAGAAGACCAATGGCAGCGGAGTTGTCCCAATTCAACAACATACCTTTCGTACCAATACAATGAAAAAGAGGGATATTTCCTGTTACTCCGCTATTGATATTTGTCTATTTCTCTTCACGAGTTATGTTCTGTATTTCAACTGTTTCATGACGTCACTTTAACAAATCCCATACAAACGGAGCGTTTGACAAACATATTAGTTAACAATATTCGTTTGAGTTTGACAATGTACATGTAACATTGTGACGTCACAAAATGGACGACAGCGGTTTTGCCGTTTGGAAAATTTGAAAAAAAATACGTGATTTTTAAATTAAGTTTTAAAATATATCCTAAACTTTTATTAATTAATGTCGATATATTTCGGATACTTGTTCCACGTACTACACGAAATTAATATTGTTTATATTAAATTTAATATGATTTAACTACCCTATTAGATTACTGTTGGTGAATTAGTGGATGAGTGGCAGCGTAGATTAATAAAAAGCAACTTAGATTGTTACAGTAGTTGTTGTACTAGTTTCTTTACATCTTTGGTTAATTAAAAATAGACATGTTGGTGAAAAATTTTGACAATGGAATAAAAACGACGCGTGCACCGAAGAGATAAGACCGAAACGCGCGGGCACAGATTAATACTTCACAGACCCATAATACATGTAATGTCAGTTAGACGGAGAATTTTGATTGACACCAACGCAGAGCGCGAGCGCGAACATCCTCCGGCCCTTGAAATGAAGTTTTCAAGCTGAATCGTCACTTGGCAGCAGGCTTAGGCGATTGAGAGCACGTCTTATGGTCCCCTGGGCGGTAGCGATGTCGGCCACACGTGGTATGCCATCTGATCCAGGGTATAGCCTCGCCACTCTCCCCAGCTGCCAGCAGAGCGGTGGAGCATTAGGCTCCTTTATTAATACAAGATCATCCACCTTCAGATTAGTGCATTTGGTGCGCCACTTCACTCGCTGCTGTAGCTCGGCCACATATTCACTGGACCATCTTCTCCAAAAGTGTTGCCTGGCTCTCTCTAGACGTTGATATCGGTCCAAGCGGCTCTCCTTGACTTCGGCAAATGATGGGCCTGGTAGTGAACTAAGAGGTCTGCCAATTAGAAAGTGTCCCGGGGTTAGGCATTGGAGATCATTAGGAGAAGAGCTGAGAGGACAGAGGGGTCGGCTATTAAGGATGGCTTCAACCTGAGCAAATAGCGAGGATAGTTCCTCGAAGGTCAAGTGCGCATTACCCATGACTCTATTTAAATGAAATTTAGCACTTTTTATTCCGGCTTCCCATAAACCGCCAAAATGAGGAGCGTATGCAGGAGAGAATTTAAATTCTATGTTTAACTTGGATGTAAAATCAACAACAGAGTTTTCATACTCCTTAGATGTCAAAAAACTTGTTATTTCACGCGCAGCACCTACATAATTACGGCCCTGATCACTCAGAAGAATATGTGGGATTCCCCTGCGCGAAATCATGCGCCTTAGACTTAAAATATAGGCTTTAGTAGAGAGTTCGCTAACGGCTTCTAGATGCACACACTTATATGTGAAGCATATAAAAATGCACAAATAACATTTACTAATCTTAGCACCCCTACCTTTGCGATCAGTAATCAAAAAGGGTCCAGCAAAGTCGGTACCTACTACACTGAAGGGAAAGCTATTTGTGAGACGGTCTTTGGGCAAATTGCCCATGATATTGGTCATAGTCTCTCCTCTGAATCGCCGGCATTTAATACAGCTTCTAGTGGTATTTCTCGCTAGGTTCCTCCCACCTATTGGCCAAAAACGATTTCTAATAGAGGCCAGTAGGTGGGAGGGACCAGCATGCATCAAACGAACATGCTCATATTGAAACAAGATTTTTGTGAGGTGGCTACTAGCCTGTAGTAAGATCGGATGTTTTTTATCATAGTCAAAGTCAGACAAGACCAGACGGCCTCCTACTCTCAATATGCCATCAACGTCAATAAATGGATTAAGAGAAGACAAAATAGATTTTGGTTTAAGTGGTTCTTTGTTGGATAGTAAGATCAACTCTCTCTGAAAGGATTCCTTTTGTGATATCTTTATCAACAGACGCAAAGAATTCTCACATTCGGAGGCCTGCAGAGGACCTGTAAATTTATCATTGGGATTTCTTGAATTGTGGATAAAACGTAGCAACCATGCATAGGCGCGTTGTAGGTATGTGAATCTAGAAATATTGGTAATGTTAAAAAATGAATCATTAGACTTTTCAACCATATGAACCTTAAGCTCGGGTAACTCTACCATACTTTTGTTATGATCTTGTGAAGGCCAAGATTCCTCTGACCCTAACAAGAAATCAGGCCCGTGCCACCATAGTGGGCAAGGGCTTATGTTGGAGGGATCCACACCACGTGACACTAGATCTGCAGGATTTTGAGTTGTAGGGACGTAACGCCACAAACTAGAGTCTGACACTTCCTGAATTGCTGTTACTCTATTGGCCACAAACGTTTTTGCTGATTTAGATGTCTGTAGCCATCCCAGAACAACTTTGGAGTCTGTCCAATACACATGGCGATCAATTCGGCATCGCAAAGCCTGAGTAACTGAGTTAGAGAGATCTGAGCTTAAAAGAGCCCCACAAAGCTCTAAGCGGGGGATAGTCTGCCGTTTTATAGGGCATACTCTTGATTTAGCACAAAGTAGACGAACCTGAACTTCACCTTTAGCATTGCAAGACCTAAGATAAATACAACAACCATATGCAAGCTCAGATGCATCACAGAAGCTATGCATTTCGATTCGAATGGGATTCTCGATTAAAACTTGTCTAGAAATTGATAGATTGGTAATATTTTGAAAACCTTTTACAAATGTACGCCACTCGGACTCAATGTGAAGTGGAACCTTATCATCCCATCCAAGCTTTGTTTCTGACCAAAGCCTTTGGATGATGATCTTGGGTTTTATGGTGCAAAGAGAAAGAAGACCAAGAGGGTCAAAAACCTTGAAGGTGCAAGACAGAATGGTTCTCTTTGTAATTACGCCTGGATCCGAAAACTTAATAGGGAAATTAAGTCGGTCAGACGACGACGTCCAACTTATTCCTAATGTGCTAGCAGCATTACTAATGGAAAGGTCACCTTGCGCGTTAGACAAGGATGAATTTAGTAACGCAGTAGAATTGGAGCGATATTTCCTTAGGTGAAAGCCTCCAGCTGCAAGAGCCCCGCTAACAGATTGTTGTATATGAATCAAATCCTCCTCGGTCTGAGCTCCTGTCAACAGATCATCCACATAGAAATCACTTTTAATTATGTCGGCAATCCTAGCCTCAGAACACTCCTGGCCACACTGCCATAGACAACGTGTGCTGAGAAAGCTGGAGCTAGCAAAGCCATACGTAACTGTATTCAATTGTAATGTTTGCAAAGGCTGTGTTGGGTGTTCCCTCCACAGAATTAGCTGCAGGTCGCGATCTGATTCATGTACAATGATGCTCCTGTACATCTTCTCTATGTCTGCTGCTAGTACATATTTATATTGGCGAAAACGAACTAATATATTGAATAATGAATCTTGAACATTAGGTCCAACCATTTGGAGGTCATTGACCGAGAATCCAGAAGTTGTACGGGCAGAAGCATCGTATACAACCCTGATCTTGGTTGATTCGGAATCTAGTTTCAAAACTGGTAGATGAGGAATATAGTAAGCTGTATCAGGTGGGATTTCATTATACACAGATAAATGTCCTAGGTCTGCATATTCCCTCATGAACTCAACATACAACTTTTTTAGTAAAGGTTGCTTAATGAATCGCTTTTCAAGTCTAAAGAATCTTTGCTCGGCTAGTGTGTAGGAGTTCCCTAGACAATCTCTATTGCAACGAAGTGGGATTCTCACCCTGAATTGACCATTGTCATGGCGGCTGGTAGTCTCAAGGAAGTGCTGTTCACACAGTCTTTCTTCCTCAGTATAGCTTGGCTTAGATGGGACCTTTTCAAGTTCCCAGAACTTAGAAATTTGATTAGATAGGTCATCATCACTGCAAGCCAGATTGCAGTGGATGGTTTTGGATGTCTTAGACACAGATGGAACAATACCTATAGGGCCTCCTATTAGCCACCCTAGTAGAGAGCTGCGTAAAGTAGGGCAATGCTCACCAAGGGAATGATGCTCGGTACCTATGATACTCCAAAATAGTTCTGCACCCAGGATCATGTCTGGTTCAGAAGGTATATTGAACGTTGGATCCGCCAACTGGAAATTAGAAATATTGAAATGGTTTATATCAAATGTAACTTTAGGTATATTGCCAGTGAGTTTAGGCAGGACAAGACAGGTAGTAGTCGTAGAAAAGTCACTGCATTTTGACTGAATGCGCACTGAGCAACGTTGTGTATTAACATTTAGCTTTTGGCCGCCTATACCCATAATCTTGGTTGTAGTGCTCTGAGAAGCCAACCTGAGCTTTGTTTTCACTGATGCTGACAAAAATGAACATTGGCTCCCACTGTCAAGAAGAGCTCGCACTACCATTCTTTCATTAGTGGAGGGGTTGATCACATTTACCATGGCAGTGCACAGCAATACCTCAGTTGAAGACAAGGACGACATAGAGACTGTTTCAACAGGAGCGCTCGGCTCATCCACCGACTCAGGGACATGTATAAGGGTGTTGTGGCGCTGCCTACAGATCTTGCAGCCACCTGGCAGCCGACAGTGCTCAACATTGCAGTTGTTGCGAAGACAGTTTCTGCACAAATTTAAAGAGGATACTAGAGATAGCCTGTCCCGTATAGATTTAGCTTTGAATGCTAGACACTCATAGACTCGGTGGTTGCCCTTGCATATCGAGCATGCAATGGCTTTTGTACTAGAAGACGTTGTGGCAAATGATTTAGATGTTTGGAACTTGTGTTTTGGAGAGCAGGGCATATCCGCACTGGAGCTGCGTCTAATATTCTTATTTTTATTGATAGTCTCAAATACATCAGCCCGATTTCTCAAAAACTCAAAGAAATCATGCAATGTAGGCAAGTCCCTTATATTACTCCTACACTCCTCCCATTTGAGAGCTGTGGTAGCATCCAGTTTCTGAGAAACTATGAAGATTATGATCATGTCCCAGCTCTCGGTGGGCAACCCTAGTGTGTGGAGGGCACGTAGATTTTCTGAGATATGGTCTATAATAAATCTTAAGGATTTTTCAGATTCCCTAACCGTATCAATGTTAAATAAAGCCTTTAAGTGATTATTTATTAGTTGACGTTTATTATCATATCGTTCGCAGAGAAGCTGCCATGCCTTGACATAATTTTTATCCACGACTTCCAAGTTACTTATTACACGGGCGGCCTCTCCCTCTAAATAGGAATTTAAATAATAAAACTGATGGACATCTTTAATTTTGTTATTATCATGAACTAGGGATGTAAAAATATCTTTGAACTCCAACCACTTATAATATGAACCGTCAAATTTAGTAATTTGTATGGTAGGCAACTTAAATCCCAACAATGATCTGTCCCTATCATCCTCATTAGAGCAGCAAGAGTGCGAGGATTTTCTTGGTGAGGAGTTGTCAGCAATTAATTGTTGGGCAGTAGCAATACAGTAACAGAAATCTTGTTCAAGAATATCTCTAATATTTAATTCGACTTCTTGGCTGTCCACATTTAAAATCTCAATCTGAGTTTGCAATTCATCAAACTCAGTGAATAATCCCTCAAATCTACTTAATTTAATTGATAGCTTACTGATTTCTACTTGTGGGATAGATTTTGAATTACTCAAAATCTCCAAAGTATTTTTAAATTTAGTGAGACGACCTTTAAATGAGCTACGCTTTGACGTTAGTTCTCTAAGGGCAGTATCAAAACTCTCTTTTTCCATTTTAAATGATAAATAAAGTCAACGTTACGGTAGGTACGCTCCTCGTTTCTGGCGATAAACTCGGCGGTCAAGGTTATGAAGCTGATAGTTGACAGCTGAAGTCGCTGCAGGCTCTCGCCGTCGAGCGCGCAGTTAGACGCGAGGCGTGGAGAAGCCGCTGAAATAGATTGTTTGTGCTGGGCTGTATTACAAGTTCAATGACCTTTGGACTAGGTTAAGTTTACGACAAAGTTAAGGTTACTTAAAAACGCTCGCGAAAAGCACGTGGTTGAATACTAGTCACTTGAGACCTTCGGAACAATTGTTGCAACAGTTAGAGCCGGGAACACAGGCGAGAAAAGGATTGATGAGGAACGGGCTCACTTTATCGCTGGGATCGCCGTCGAGCACCGCCGTCGCTCCTTTTTTCTTTGTCTTGATCTTGATCCGGCCGAAGCGCAGTTTATCCAAAGATTGCAAGTCGTGTATCACGGTCGCCAATTTTGTTGGTGAATTAGTGGATGAGTGGCAGCGTAGATTAATAAAAAGCAACTTAGATTGTTACAGTAGTTGTTGTACTAGTTTCTTTACATCTTTGGTTAATTAAAAATAGACATGTTGGTGAAAAATTTTGACAATGGAATAAAAACGACGCGTGCACCGAAGAGATAAGACCGAAACGCGCGGGCACAGATTAATACTTCACAGACCCATAATACATGTAATGTCAGTTAGACGGAGAATTTTGATTGACACCAACGCAGAGCGCGAGCGCGAACAATTACAAAGTATATTTTGTTGTTAATTAGACACTGGACATTTGAAGAAATCGCCAAAATGCAAACACTGACTATTTAAAGCTCGATGTTATTGTTTGTAGGGCTACGTAACAGAAATTGAAGATCTTCGGGCGCAGCTGATGGAAGCCAACGCGTTGTACGAGGCTAACAGGAGGCGAGAGGCGCGAACTAGACACGACTCGTCGTTGCTGGACACATCCTCTGTACTTGACGAGGCTAAGAGGGAACTGTATAAAGTAAGTATTATAATAAAGCTTTTTACTATAAAATAATCAATTCTGATTGTGTAAGTGTCGTAGGCTCCTTAATGGTACCTCAGCGGCGTCACCGGGGGGTTTGGGCAAGCGCAGAAGCAGATGGGGCCCGAAGGAAGAGGCAGCGTATATGTACGGAACGACTTTCTAAGGGCGTCTCCTTTGAGACTCGGACCTCGGCTTAAAGGGAAGGGTGTTTTGGCCTGAGTGTATCAGTCCGGGCGGCCCTGAGATCGTGAGTTTTTAGCCCACGTCTGGGTGACGTCAGATATCGGGGACCTCGTCTTCGTCGGTGAAGACGCTGTGTAGCTTGTGTTTGTGTTGCCTGGGAAGCATTGTCGTTCGTTATGTCATCGTCAGGATCGTAAAGGACGTTATGATACTCCACTAACTTAGCACACAAAGTTTAGAACAATGGTCTGCCCTGATATATAAATACATAGCTCAAACGACTAAATGGATTGCAATAAAATATGGCGCACATATAATAATTATGACGTACGCATCAGCTAAGAAATTCGCCCCCCAATATTCGTTTTTGTGTGATTTTAAAGATCCCAAATTCACGAGGACGAAGTTGCGGGCATCAGCTTGTTAAAATATGTTTGGAATTTCGCCAAACAGTTATTTGCTATTTAATGACAAATCATAGAGTAATTCCAATGGAACTCTATCATAATGAACCACACTCACTCTAATTTAATTTTAACAGGAGAAAGAACTCCTAGCCCGGAGTATGGGTGAGTTGGAGTTCCAACGCAAGCTGGCAGAAGGTTCCGGAACAACTCTCATCGGAGAGAGAGAGCGCGCAGAGGGGGAGAGCGCGGGAGACTCGGACCCCTCAGACAATGACGACCAGGAACAACAGGCCAGTGATTCTGATGAAGAAGACAATGAAGCTAAGGGTAAGTGTCACTCTTAGATAATAAGTGATCGTGCTGCTCAAAAGTCTCCGCGAACAAGGTGTGTCTGTGACCTGAAATAGGCTAGCAATCTGATGTATTACAGAATTTTAGTTGCTTCTGTTGATCGAGAAATCAGAAATTTTGCATTAAAAGATTTCATAGCCTACCTAGCAATCCAGAAGATAGCAAATTTTGATTACGTACTTCCAGAAAATGTTAAAAGATCAGTTTCCTCTTTAAGTAAAAGGAGTGTGTTAAGAAGGTTTTTTTAGATACCGGTGTTACAGGTTTATTAGGAACAAATGGACAAAAGTCTCTACCCACAAAACGCCTCCAATGCACAACTCCAACAACTACATGCTGATTTCTCCAGAGTACTTCCTTCTAGCTTTACCTTCCTAGGGTCACATGACAGAGTACGAAAGTCAGTAATACTTATAATAATATAATCATTCGTCATTAATATCAAAAGATCCTTCATTGAGAATATGTAACAAACCGGTCAGGGCTTTGAACACTGTAACTCCTTCGCTAATCTGAGGTTAATATTACGGTATATTTTCTAGGACAACGTCTCCTGACAGCGCAACTTGCTGCGCTAAGCGAGGACATAGACACGAAGGCTCGACTGGTGGACCAGCTGGAGGCATCGCAGCGCCGCCTCGCCGCCCTGCGCACGCACTACGAGCAGCGCCTGGAGCAGCTGCACGCGCAGATCAAGGCCACGGGCGAGGAGCGGGACAAAGTGCTGGCGTCATTGAGTGAGTGTGACTCCTAGCGAGCTCGGCTTTGGACCAGCTGGAGGCGTCGCAGCGCCGCCTCGCCGCCCTGCGCACGCACTACGAGCAGCGGCTGGAGCAGCTGCACGCGCAGATCAAGGCCACGGGCGAGGAGCGGGACAAAGTGCTGGCGTCATTGAGTGAGTGTGACACCTAGCGAGCTCGGCTGTGGACCAGCAGGCCGCCTCTACGACGTGCCCTTGAAATATTATAACTTTAAACAGTTTTAAAAACTAAAAGACACGCTTTTAGCACACACAAAAAATTACAAATATTGGATTTAAGTCACTTGACTATTTTTTCCTGACAGCAAACTTTCCTTTCATTTGATATCCATATCATGGGGTGGATTTCAAACAACCAGTCGGTCATCTTGGGGAGGCCGCCATATTGGATTTGTTATGACGTTTCTTAGCTAGTCATGTATTGTCATCAAAACTCAGAGCGTGTGCAATATTTCATCCTAATCGAAGACCGGGAAGTGGGTCAAATTAAGATTCCAAGATTTTCTTACATACATGGTTACAAGTAAAGCGGTAATTACGCTAAGAGAATGTTTAGAAAGAAATAATTTGAATTTATAATATTTATATTGTTATCAGCGACACAATCGTCCCAACCGACTGACAAGCTGAAGCGTATCAAGGACGAGTACGAGCGGCGCATCAGCACGATGTCGCGCGAGCTGCGGCGCCTGCAGGCCGCGCAGAGGGAGCACGCGCGCCTGCAGCGCTCCCAGCAGCACACGGCGCAGCAGATACACGCGTTGCGGAACGAGCTCACCGGCCTCAAGCGAGACAAGGTATGTAACAAATATAGTCTGAGCGATACATGTCAGCCTTTGACCATTAATAACAGGACCTGCCTCGCTAACCGTTACCCCTCTGGCAAAGATCAAAAATCAATGATCTATCGCATTTATAAAAACTGTTGCTATACAATCGATGTTTCAATGTTGTAATCGTTTTCGTCCTGTAAAGAGCTCCCTGAAAATGCCGGTTTGTGTAGTTGAATGGTATAAAAAAACAGCCAAAAACTTGCAGCCAAGTCTTGCAAAACGTTATACGTTAGTTTCATTTTGCAAAATTGCCGCAGCAACTCTCTTGGGAACTTTGGGTCCCACCGAGGACATCAAACGATCAAGGGCGCATTTTATTATACATACAGAGAAGTTCTACATTCGTTATCAACCCATATTTAAGTTGGAGGTGCATGCCCCGGACCGGATTCGAACCCACACCCTCCGGAATCGGAGGCAGAGGTCATATCCACTGGGCTATCACGGTTCTATACTTCTACATACAGGGATGTTATTAGTATTGCAAGTTAATGACTACCAGCATTTTTCAAGTACCAAAGTACATAAAAGTAATTTAAGTATATTCTTTCTAGTTACAATACTTGCTGGCTTATTGATTTTTAATTTTCCTCTGAATCATAATATATAAAACACATTTATTTCTAGGTAAAATTAGTACAACGCATGCGCACTGAGTCTAAGCGACACGCTCAAGCGGAAGCGATGAGAGCTAAAGAGGTGAGTACCATATATAAACACAAATAATAATTTACGCCATAATTTTTGGTTGATAATATAATCATGGTTTTTGTTTCACTAAGGTGGCTCAACTGCGTAAAGAATCCCGTAAGAATGCAAACCTGATCAGAAGCCTAGAAGCGGAAACCAGACTTAAGGAACAGGTATGATCTACTTATACAATATACATAGAATATAATTAAAAACAACCCTTCATGCAGTCGGGTAAAAAATCTGCTAATTTTTACCCGACTACCCAAGCTCAAGACTTCTAACACTTAGTAATCCCTGACACTTTTAACTATGGTGCACATCTTTCATACTCTGCACCACTAAAGCTAAATTTCAAAAATCCTTTCTGAGTGAATCTTTAAGTCACAATTGCTACCCTCTAAAATTCAGGCTGTTGGCTTGCATCATATCGAAATTTTCTTGAAAATTGATTGATATTAATAACTGAGAATAGAAGATTATTATTATTTATTACAGGTACTAAAGAGAAAGCAAGAAGAAGTGTCACTATTGAGGCGAGGGCATCGTGACAAACTCAGCAGTCGCGCTGCGGGACGATTGCATGGTATGTCATTTGATTTTAATACAATCAATCAATTAGTCAATTAATCGATCGTTAAAAATATCAACCATAAAAAGTTCCATAATACACATAATGTCTGCTCTTTGTTAAATGTTTTAAAAATAATAAAAATCTCAAAACACTTCGATGAACTTACAAAATCGAACTCAAAGTATATGACAGATGGTGCAGTCCGCGTAAAATAGGAAATAATGATCAGTTCTCTATATTTTTTGACAGAGAATATTTTTAACCGACTTCTAAAACGATAGAGGTTTTATATTGGGCTGTATGTATGTTTCTTCGTGTTCAGATCGCCGAGGCAGGTCTCGAATATCCGGGCGCGAGCTGTGGTCCCGCTTGGAGTGCTGGCTGTCGCGCGCGTGCGCCGCGCGCTGCACGCTGGGCGAGCTGGAGGCGACGCTGGAGCACCAGCTGCGACAGAGGGACCGCGCCACCGGCTCCAGCGACCCCGAGTCGAAGGCCATGCTGAGCTACCTGAGAGACGCCATTGCTGATACGCAGTCGCAGATCATGCAAATTGAGGTAAAGCGAAAAATATATTTCTCCTTTTTATGATCACTTCAGATATCAATCATGCCAGTAGTCCTAAGGTACGCACTACGATACCTTTTGAGATGTAGACGAGAAAAAGTCGGGACAAGACGTTTAATGTCGCCTGGGTATTAGCCACAGGGAATAAGATCGAAAGAAAAGAAATATCCTGAGCATACTGGCCAATATATATCCGTTAAAAAAAGTGTGTGTCAGCTCCGACCCACGAATGTAGATTACTCTTTCAGATCGACTGTCTAAATAGGTGTATGTTGTCCCGCAGCATACACTATGTACGTCTCAATACCTACTCCTGAAAAGTGAAAGGTGCGCAACCGAGGAGCAGCAGGCCGCGGCGTGCGCGCCCGCCAACAGCGTGCACATGCGTGCAGGCGCGCTAGGGCGTGCCCGCACGCCTGTGCACGCTGTTGGCGGCAGCGCAGGGTGAAAAGTACGCAAAATAGGTTGCGCACAAAAACGTAACGCTGTCATTTTACTGCCCTTATTTTTTTCATACCGGGGGCTATATATGCTAAATCAATTCTTAAGGAGTAAACTTAAAAAACCCGACAAACTTGCGGCATTGCACCGATTTTACTATGTTATATAATTTCGTTTATCAAATTGTAACATTTTTTTGTGCAGGAAGAAAACGAAGAGAACGAGCTGCCCCGCCTGCTGGAGCTCGTGGACACGGAGAGCGCGCGCTACGCCGTGGAGCGGCTCGCGGGCGCCGCGCTACAGCGCGCCCACGACGCCGCGCGACACGTGAAGGCGCTGCACGACACGCGCGCGCAGCTCACCGAGGTACTGCACTATGCACTATCTCTCTCTGTCTATATCACGTTAGACAAAGAGAGATGGATATGAATTCAAAACTCACACTATCGAGTTATAAAAAAACCTTCTGATTGAGTTCTAGTACTTACTCGTAATAACCCAATTTGTCAGCCCAACTTGGTAAAACAATTAATTTCATTTCAAAAATGTCGTTACAGAATAGCAATATTCCTGTTAGAGCTTGTGAAACAGAGATCATAGAGGTTGTTGTAATGTGCAGTATATGAAACGTCTTACGTTTAATGCAACTCAAATTAAGTTTACTTTCTTAACTTCGATAACTCACTTGCGTTTAATAAATCTGTTTTTTTATTAAATACTAGCGCCCGCAACGTCGTCCGCGTAAACTTCATTTTTTTCACATATCTCGCAGAATCTATCGGGATAAAAAGTAGCCTATATGTTGCTCAATAATCTCCTCTATTATTTGACCAGAACTGGTCACCGTCCAGCCGTTCCTAAGATGAAAGAGCCTCGACTGACAGATGAAAATTAAAAAAAAAACTCGATTGCGTTTTAGTATCTATAAGCACTTAATAAAACACCGTTGTTTCAAAATCACAGACAAACACTTCAATCTATACTAATATTATAAAAGCTGAAGAGTTTGTTTGTTTGTTTGATTGAACGCGCTAATCTCAGGAACTACTGGTCCGATTTGAAAAATTCTTTCAGTGTTAGATAGCTCATTTATCGAGGAAGGCTATAGGCTTAGGACATATTATCCCCGTATTCCTACAGGAACGGGAACCACGCGGGTGAAACCGCGCGGCGTCAGCTAGTTTTATTTATATGTACTGACTAAAAGTTACTTATCTTCAAATTAAATTATGTATACAGTTGGAAGAGAAGTCGGAGCGAACAGCGAGCGCACTTCGAGCAGCTGAGGACCAGAACCTCAACCCGTGGGGGGTCCCTCCGGCGCTGGCCGCACTCCTGGCCAACGTGTCATCGGGTACCTCCACGCGATCCGTCTCGCCTGTTGACACGTCAGTACTCTTTTTTTTTTTATTCTTTACAAGTTAGCCCTTGACTACAATCTCACCTGATGGTAAGTGATGATGCAGTCTAAGATGGAAGCGGGCTAACTTGTTAGGTACCTTTCGGTTTCTACACGGCATCGTACCGGAACGCTAAATCGCTTGGCGGTACGTCTTTGCCGGTAGGGTGGTAACTAGCCACGGCCGAAGCCTCCCACCAGCCAGACCTGGACAAATTAACCCAGGACCTCCGTTTTGTAAATCCACCGCGCATACCACTGCGCCACGGAGGCCGTCAACTCCTTCAATGTTTCTCATTACTCATTGAGTGTGCATGACCCAAAAACATTCTGTTTACAGTTTTGAACTCAGAAAAGCACGCAGATTACAATTTTGCATGTTGCTGCGTTGTTCTTGTGTTTTTTTTTAATGGATTAGCTGTTAGTGTGAATGTTCACGCTCGCGCTCTGTGTTGGTGTCATTCAAAATTCTCCGTCTAACTGACATTACATGTATTATGGGTCTGTGAAGTTGTGAAATATTAATCTGTGCCCGCGTCTTTTTATATTGTAAAATTTTTTCACCATGATGTCAGCCTTTACTTACCAAAAAATGTAAAAGAAAGAATTGTTACAACTGCTGCAAAAAATCAAAGTTGCTTTTTATTAATCAAAGCTGCTACAAAGTCATTAACAGTGATAATTTCATGATAAAAGATTTGTATTTTCTTAATAAAACAAGCAAACTGATACAAAGCATTTATCCTCGTATTATGCACACTCAATAGCTCCTCACAGCGCCTGGTCTAACTCCATATACTCACCGTTTGCAGCCCTATCGCAATGTGACATGTTTATCGAGTTTTTACTATATGCAAGAGTATGACTCCTTCGTCTACCTCCGTGTAATTACGTTACGTCACGTTATCGATCCTGAGTCGCCTGCATCCAGTGAATCCCTGCGACTGCGGGGGCTCGACCAACAACTGCGCTTTCTTGTACGGGGTCGCCATTCCAGCACTTTGATGCCCCAACGTCCATCGGCTCTTTGAACTATGTGCCGGCTCATTGCCATTTCAGCCTCGCGACTCGTTGAGCTAAGAGTATGTCGGTGACTTTAGTTCTTTTGCGGATCTCGTCACTTCTCATTCGATCACGCAAAGATACTCAGAGCATAGCTCTTTCCATCGCCCGCTGTGTGACTCTGAGCCTTCTTATGAGGCCCATAGTTAGCGACCACGTCTCGGAACTGGCAACACGCATGTGCGTGCGAGCATTTGTTCATTACTGATGTTTTACGTAGTCCGCCCTCTTGTCTCCGTAGCTCTGTACCACGCGGTGGAGAACTTAAGTATAGATAGTAAGATAAGTAAATAAAGTTATATAATTCATCGATGTGTTCAATTTGTGTCAACACAGCGCTCTACTGGACGTGCGGCCGCCTGTGATAGGAAAGCGCGAGTCAAACACGGCCCCCGCCTCGCCTCCCGACGACATGCGCCATTCGCCTTTCCATCGAAATACGTAAGTTTCACGTTTATTTAGCTTCTATTTAGGATATAAATGTATAAAGTGGAAGGGCTTAAATTAAACTAAAGCATAATATGCTTTTATTGAAGAGCATACTATGCTCTTAAATAAAACTGTAGGTTCGAATCTGGTCCGGGATATACCTCCACTTTTCAGTTGTGTGCATTTTAAGAAATTAAATATCACGTGTCTCAAACGGTGAAGGAAAGCTGTATACCAGAGAATTTTCTCAATTCTCTGCATGTGTGAAGTCTGCCAATCCGCATTAGACCAGCGTGGTGGATTATTTGGCCTAACCCCTCTCATTCTGAGAGGAGACTCGAGCTCAGTAGCATTGAGCTGAATAAAGGTTGATAATGATGATGATGATGATGATGATAAACCTTTTTTGTTAATTTTGTAATGTTAATTGCCGACTAGACTCAATTTGCTTTGTTATACAACTCCTCAACGCGCCTGGATTTCTTTGTATGTGTATTTAACTATTTACCCTACGTAATTTTATACATATTTATGTGCTACCTATGTTATTCCAAATGTGTAATTTATAAGAAGGTATGCTTTAAGCGGTCGTCGCGGATCAGTCCGCTTACGCGATCTGGGCGTGTACGGCCGGGAAGAGAACGGGGAGGTGATGGACCCCATGACACAGTCCATGGTGGAGCCTACGAGCCCAAGGCCCGCGCCGCTGAGCAGGGTGCCCAGCGCACCCGGCAGCCTCAGGTAATATCCGTATGAGCAAAATATGCCGTTCACTTCGCGTGGAATCTTTGAGAGAGCTGTACTGTACTGTAGTGTTTGCACACACTCTCTGGGTGATCGGTTGATCACTCAACTTATCACATCCAGTTGGTTGAACACTGTATTTACTTAGTACCTCGTGGTACGTACTGCTGAAGCACCAATGTGCAACTCAAAAAAAAAAATCAAAATTCATTTATTTTAAGTAGGCTCAATTTACAAGCACTTTTGACACGTCAGTTAACTCCCCCTCTTGTCCGAGGCTTGCATTTATACACTCATCTATTGATAGTCTAGGCTGTTGACATATACTACACATACCATAAATTGTCGTCTCATATTTTCGCCCGAATGAGCACTACTATGCCGTTCACTTAGCGTGGAATATTTGGGAGAGTATGTCATACAAATTGTCGTCTCATATTTTATCATCTATAATTGACATTTTCCAAAAACTTGATTGATGTTTTGGCGATTCCTCCGACAACTTAGGCGAACATTTGAGCGAGTACTTTTAAAACAGTTAACAGTTTGCCGATTACTTTAACGAACTTGTTACATCCCTCTTATACACTGTATAATATATCTCTAGATTTACTACACTTCAATGTTGTTTTATATCTCTAGATGCATTATATCAATGTAAATATTGCTTCTTAGCATAAACCAGGTATATTGTACCTCGTCACTTCCATTACAAGTCAGTCTTTCTGGAATTCTCCTAAACCTATCTAAAGTTGTGGGTGATTTAATTGATTAATTGGCCCTTTGGACAAGCGAAATAGAAATAATAAAAATAATTACTACTCGATTTTTAAATGTTTCACTACTGAACCCAGAGTCGACGTAACATAACATAAAACTATTTACCATATTATATTCTTCCAACAAGGTTATTGACATATTGTCGATTGCTCCAAGAACATAATAAACATAGTTCGGCCAATCCTCCGACAAAATGGTTGCCGAGTTTTATGATAGCTCCAACATGACACTACTTCGTCTCCAACATAACTTGACACCGTTTTGCAACTGGCTTTCATCTTTACAGGGGTCTAGCTACTTCGTATCCAACATCATTAGACACCAATTTGCAACTGTCTTTCATCTTTACAGGGGTCTACAGCCAGTGGGCGGCCTCGTATCACCGGTGGCCCCACGTCGCATGCCCGAGAGCCCGCGCTTAGTGCGGCGACAGCACTCACACACTCTCGCTAAACCAGCCTCATTGTAAGTACTTACAATTTTATAGAATTTCTGATACACATACAATGGTGTGCATCATATTTAGCACTATATTTTTTGTTTTTATATCTCTGTGATAGGCAATTATTTTATGCCTCCTAAATATGCTGTACGCCATTGATTTAGTAATTTACGAAGTAAACGACTGTTGAGTAGAAGAATGAATAAACGACAAGTGTTGAAATATTTGTAAAATAAATGTTGCACACAAAAATTCATAAAAATCTGACCAACCATTTCAAAGGAGTGGATTAGATAGTGTAGAAAAAGAATTTCTCTATATAAACATTAACATAGCATCTATATAAAAACATCGAAATGTGTTATTTAATCTAAAACACAATTTATTAGCTTAAATATTACTTCACACACAGCGACGAATGCATACGCGCATCGCAGATGCATGACAGACTGCACATATGTTGTATAGTCTGGCAAGTTTGTTGATAACACTCCCATGATATGCGGGCGACGGGCGGAAAGACTGCGGGGAAGTGACGTGCATCAGTCGTGGGTTTTTCATTCATGGCTCCACGCCCCCCACCCCGCGCGCAACATCGGGTGTGTTACGAACGAAATTGCCAAGCTATAGAAACTTTATACTAAAGCCATGCTCGATGTGTACTGTTTACCAACAAACAAAATAAAAATGAGGGTATAATAATAATAAGTTATGAAATGACATGCATTTTCTAAATTAATAAGTTATGAAATGACATGCATTTTCTAAATTAATAAGTTATGAAATGACATGCATTTTCTAAATTAATAAGTTATGAAATGACATGCATTTTCTATACTCCGCGCCACGAAGCAAGTCTCGTAGACGCGGCGCTAATGTCTTAATGGCTCAGACTAATTAGATAAAGACCTGCCTCGCAAGACATTATTTTTCTGTCAAAGTATATGATCAACGATCTTATGCGATTGTAAACACTGTCTCTATGTTATCGATGTTTCATAGTTTACAATCTTGTCCGTCGGTTAAAAACCTCCGTAAAAATACCTGTTTGTGTAGTTAAATGGTGTTTAAAAACGAACAAAAACTGCTAGTTTAGTATAAGATATGTATGAAATCTAAGCTCGTTTTCCTTAGAAAATGGCAGAAAATTTTATTCGTGAATTTGGGTGCGATACTAGTCCTTATGTATTTAGTCTGAGCTTAATGGGCCTCATTATCTTTTGGTAATGACGGTCTTGTTGTCACTTGTGTAAGGCGCTGTCAGTTTTAATTCAGGTTTTAGACGCGAGACTTCTTTCGTGGCGCGAAGTTTACCTTTATTTATAATTCGTTTGTTGGTAAACAGTACACATTGAGTATGGCTTTAGTAAACTGTGAAGGGGTTTAGTATAATGTATATTAATATATTTTAGCATTCAGTAGAATCGCTTGAGTAGTTTTATATTTGGCCGCCTACGCCCGCCTCTGCATGATAAGAAATCGCTTGGGTTTATGTGCTAGGGATTTGTTCATTTAGTTGTTTTTACGGTTTAGAGAAAATTTTGTGAGTAAGATGTAAAAATACATATAATGCGCGTATACCTCTAGACGAGAAAAAGACATTGCCATCTAAATCGACAGTGAAGTCAAAAATATCACGCAAATTCAATTACGCCGCTATTGGTTTGCAATATGTATTTTTGTCGTCTCGTGCGCATATATCTCTAGACGAGAAAAATACATTGTCGGCCAAATTTACAGTGATATTGTACAGTTGCGCCGCTATTGGTTTGCAATATGTATTTTTGTCGTCTCGAGAAATGGTAACGCATGCTCGATGCTCATTTCCTGTATTATAAATCATGTAAAAAATGAGAAGCGTCTGTATTTCTTAACAGTTATATATCCGCATGTTTTTCGTTACCTTTACATCTTGCACACAAATTTCTATGGTTGGGTTTAATGAGTGTTTGCATATAAATCTTGGAATTTGGGAGCGATTGGGAGTTTTCATATTTGCAAGTATTGAATAAATTATTGTTTAAAAGGCAAAATTGTTTGAAATATAATATTATTTCGCCGAAGGAAGTAGTGTTTATATGGTTATGGCTAGCTGGATGGCTGTATTTCGGTTTGATAGTAAGGATTACTATTGAAAGTTTAACACATAGCAATCAGTTTAATGCAGTTGCAGCAATCAGGGCCTGTAGCCAAGTGGCATGTGGACACTCTTTCTACTATCGCAGACGCTTAGAAAATTAAAAAATATATGGAAATGACTTTTGCTATCGATAGGCCACGTGATCAAATTATCGGTCGGATCTGACATTCCCATACATTTTTCTAAGTTTCGAAGCGTTAGCGTTTGCAGAAAGATCCAGATACTAGATCATCAGATCTAGATAGGGTTTTGGAGGTTCTAACCTTCCTCCTTAAATATATGCTAAAAAGTTATATTTGCTTCAAACCGCAACTTTACTGAAACCTTATGTTTGCATGTTTGCGAATTTTTAACCTGTTTCTTGCCCATTTTTTTATATCAGGTAGGCCATTTGCATCATAAACTAATAGTAGGTACATGAATACAATCAATACTTTATTAACGATGAGCTGTCGAAATAAAATGCATGCAAAATCTATTAAAAGGAAATAATTTGCATGAATTGTTAATCCGTTATCACCGAATCAAATTGCCTTCCGAATGCGTAGACACTTAAATCTCGACGTGTCATGGTTCATGAAGTTCTTGAAAACTTGGGCTACTTGAATTGATATTCAAATAAAATTTGATTTGATTTAAAAAAAAAATATTCCACATATAGTGTTGATCAGTTATCTATTTAAAGTGCATGCTTGCAAATATGAGGATTGCTTATATCGTGCGTGGCGGCGTGGTGGCGGCGCGTGACCCGAACCTATTGCTTGCAGCCTCCTCACCGACCTCTCCATAGTGGAGGACTGAAGACAGCACCGTACCGCACCGTAGATAACCCAACACCCCGATTACCTGCACACGATCCTATGCGGATGGTTAGACGGACATGCTGCCCTATTCTGTAGCTTTTGACAAATACTTGGCCAAATTATTTGACAAATCCACCAATGTTCCATCTTGATACATTTTTTCAATATACAGTGTACCGTGGAACTCAAGGGTCCGCAAATTGTTACCACTCGAAGGCTGTTCATTTACCTAGTTTACTAAATAACCTGGTTTCAATGAATTTTGCCCCATTAACATGTCAACATGTCGAATGTTTTTTTAAATAAACATGTCTCAACATATTCAGACATGTTTCACTTTACATAATCTCAAAAACCAAACTATTCAAAGTTTTGAGTATTTACATTATATATTGCAAATAGCAATATAAATTGTTATGAAGAATTATAATTAAAAAGTTGAATTTGAAATCGAAAATACAGAATAGGAAGATAAGTTCGAATTGATAGAAATAATGTGGAAATAAGGCATTGGCAGGTAACTGGTCATTGAATTGTTATTGTGATTATAATAACTATAACAATGAAAATGTGAAAGTTCTTATTTTCAACAAGATTGCGTATAAATGTATAACTTATAACATAATGTTTACTTCAATACCTGTACGTAACTGAATGACCATCTTTGGGCGTACAGATACTTACGAGTAAGACCGACATTCGCATAGTTTCAATAACAAATATTTTGTATATGAAAGCGCTATACCATGTTCGAATTTATATTTATTATCCCTTGTTTCCAATTTTTTTACTTAGTCCTAATAATTAATTAATTAGGCTAAGTTATCTTTCAATGCCTGGACAAAGCTTCCGCCTTATAAATAATGCTCGTGAAACGTTGGATCGTTTGTAAGATCTGTTTGAATACGCATGTTCTTTTCTATGTAAATAACTTTGTGTTTTTCCATGTAATCTGCCTTTGTACAAGGGTTTTTATATTACCTCTACATACTTGGTTATTGATTCGGCGAATATTTAGTTAGTACAATATGTGATGCATTTTGTATAATTTTTATGTCTTTATGTCTAATTTTATTATATTCTCTGAACTAGAAAAATATTTAACTTTGTTCATAAAATAGAAACTCGATATAAAAGAATATCATACTTAAGCGTTAGTATATGAAGGTCCACACAAATACATGTTATCCAAAATGTAATAGCTTTAATATAGTAAATCTAGGCAGCTAGAAGTGTATGTAGTAGACAAAATGTGTATAATAAAATATTAAAATATTCAGCACAATAATGTAGTTTGTCAATTGTTTGCACCTTTGCATGGCGCACGATGTGTTGCATGATTTCTTTATTAATAAGTCAGTCAATTTATGAAATGTGAGAAGTAAAAGTTAAAAAGCAGAAAACTCAAATTATTTTGAGTTTTTCCTTCATTTGGAGAACCTGAAAGTTGTCTGAAAAGACTCATAAAATCTCGTCTCGTCCTAAGTGATCAAAGGTCGAAAAGTTTTTCGTGATTATCTTGGTTTTTTTTTACCTTATTTGACTGAGTATAAAATATGACTTTATACCCGATATTATTTGTAAATCAATACAAAATCATATTTATATTTTATTATTTGTAAATATTTTTTTAATTTTCGTTACCTATTTACCAATTAATAGTCAATGAAATAGAAAATAAACAAATACAAATATAGATATTTTCAAAATGTACTCGTATGTTGCGTGTTTAGTATTTAGATACGATATTTGATAAAATATCAGGTAGTAAGTATAGTTTTTGTGATTTAAATCATATCACAATTTCATGCACATTTAGAAAAGCTTAGACATGTTTGCTTTTAGATGCATTTTCACGTGATTCATTTCATTTTAATAAAGAAATGCTGCAGTGTGTTGTTTTTAGAATGCCCGTACATATCCAGAAGTTTTAACGAATAATTTTAATGGCATAGTCCGCTTATGTTGCTTCTATTTAATGATGCCTGAGGGCGAAAAGTCATTATTTCTGTTTTTAAAAAAGTGATCGTCTCAAACAAGTAACAGTTCATCATCGCTTATGGTCTGACATGATGTAAGTCATCTTTCATTGCCTTTGATGTTTTCAAAGGCGCAAAGTTTCAGTCAATTGAAACCAAAAAAATCTATAGAGCTTCTTACAATAATCAAAATCTAAAAAAATAAAATAAAATATAAAATAAAATAAAAAAATAAAAAATATCTGTCAAATTTAATATAACATCTTAAATCTGTAGTTTGGTCTTTGCAATTCAATAGAAAAACATCCATTCCCTGTAAAGTTGAAGACTTATTTTATGTTACAACTTGAGCGACAATATGGTCCATTTCAAAGTAATCTTCAATAACTGTGGCGTAACTATACTATCAGAGGCTCATGGTGAATGCATTGGAAATGCTAAAGCACCGCCGCCATATGAGGCTTCCTAAAAACAAATGAATAAATGAAAAAAATAGTATAGCATAACCTTGAATTGAAAGTCAGCTGCACATGCCATGGAGTACCCTCAAGCAATATTGCTATTACTTATTGCAGCTTATTGCACAGTACATACATAAATACAAAAATAATATGAGATTACTTCTGAGCTCATAACTTCTCGTGTGCCCGTGCCAGCCCTGCTACCTATAGTTACGTCACTGGTTTATTCATACTCGTGTCACACTAACCTCACTTATTCATCATCGTCATAGACAATATCTTGTAACGTCTCGTCGTAGGGAGCCCGGCGGCGAGTGTACACCTCCTGCGTCCCCCAGCGCAGTGCGCAGGGCGAGGGACGACGATGTCTTCCTGCGGTTAACAGGCGCTGCTCCCGATAACGCTCCTCAGGGCACCGTCAAGGAAGTTTCGCTCAAGGTAAATAAACCGTTTTGCTCTTCCATCTTTTCCCTTGATCCTTAGCGCAGGGCAAAATACGAGGGACGACGATGTCTTCCTGCGGTTAACAGGCGCTGCTCTCGATAATCCTGATTGACCCACAGTGCAGTTTTTTGACCTAAGAGCAGCCGCCCAGGGAACAAAAGTCAAAGTCAAAATTCATATATTTCTATTAGGCTTAGTTTACAATTACTTATTAAACAAGAGACAACGTGGAAACTGACAGCTTCATGACACGCATGCTGTCAGAAGAGAAAAGGAATAGAGAAAGTATTTAGATATGCTCAGAACTATTACAATTAGGCAGTACATATGCGTATAAATTCAATTAGCAATCGAATCAAAACAAACATAAAGTTTCTGCTTAATGACAGAATGGTAGAAGAAATCCTCGTACAAATAGCCTGCGTATTATACAAATAGCTCGAGTAATAAAATATTTGCTTGTAGTTTTTTACGCAATATTATTTGCAGCGCACAAATGTGGGCGTGGGCAGCAACGTGGGCGCGGGCAGCTCGTGGCTGCAGTGCACGCACGTGGCCGAGGGACACGTGGGCGCTGCGCTCACGCTGGCCGTGACTCCCCATGCGCTCTACAGCGGCGGAGTCGGTGAGTTGTACGCACTATTGTTAAAGATATTATCGCGACATTCAATAATACGAGTAAGTGTAGCGATACACCTGCGGAACCTTCGGTTGAACACCTCGTAATGTTTTTCCACTTGCTCCTTAGTCACCAGCCACATCATACATTAAGCGACCGAAAATTCCGCGTTCACAGTTGAAAACTCCATTGCGACCCAACCAACAGCTGCTGTCTTATCGATTGATAATTCCGTCGCGTTAGTTTCCGCTACGAAACGTTCCGTAGAAGTGTGGCTATGACTTGTTCATATTTATTTCGTCGCAGTATTGAAGAATTATTATTATAGAACTGTAATAGCCCTAATACACTACTCACTAGGCCTCGAGGAAGTTGTCTAAGTTCAAAGTTCGAATGTCTACACATTTCTTCGTTAAAAGAAGTGAATTTTATGTCTACACTATTCGAGTAACCTCGATCAACTTCGAAAGTAGTGTAGACGTCATCTTTGTCATTGATTTTGCCAATTCCTGATGTCGTCAGTCTATCTGGTGGGGGGGGGGGTTTGACTAACACGGTTTTATTCTAGTGCAGGGTCGCCATTGCTGCACCTTGGGACCCCAAAGTCCATCGGCTCTTCGAACTATGTGCCACATCGCCATTTAAGTTTCGAGATTCGTTGAGTGTAGACATAAAGTAGCGTATTGGGGCTGTAATAGTATGTCAGTTTTGAGATACACTATCCTGAATATTTTGCACTCCTAAATAACGCGGTTACAAACAAACAGATGTTATTATACTGAACTGTGTCAGATCGCACGGTGCGCGGCTGGGACCTGTCGGGCGGGCGCGAGGCGTGGCGCGGCTGGGGCGGCGGCGCCGTGGCCGCGCTGGCCGCCGACGCGCGCCTCGTGCTGGCTGCTGCGGGAGCGGCCGTTAGGCTGTTCGACACGCGCACCAGCCAGCCCAGCGCCGTGCTGTGGTAATTGATGACATGCTGTGGGACATTGATAGATAGATAGATTGAATGAACATAGGCTTCCTGTGTGATGACCTTTCACACAACTTTCCATACAACGCCTGCAATCAGCAACTCCCTGTAACTTTAGTTTCAGTTTTTTTTTCTGATTGTGTAAGTGCCGTAGGCTCCTTACCTCAGCGGCGTAACCGGGGGGTTTGGGCTAGCGCAGAAGCATCGCCTGATGGGGCCTGAAAGCAGAAAAAGAGTGGATGGGCGGCATGACTCTCTAAGGGCGTCTCCTCTGAGACTCGGACCTCGGCTCAGAGGGCTGTTCGGGAAGGGTGTTTTGACCCGAGTGTATCAGTCCGGGCGTCCCCGAAATCGTGAGTTAAAAAGCCCACGTCTGGGTGACGTCAGATATCGGGGACCTCGTCTTCGCCGGCGAATACGCTGTGTAGCTTGTGTGTGTTGCCTGGGAAGCATTTTCGGTATCAGCACTACGCTTTCGGGTGCGAGGTCGCACTTTCAGCCCCTTGAGACCATATGTTCATCGACTCCACGAACCTTGTGATTCGCTGAGGGATGTTGACGTCAAAAACCTCCAAATATCCGTTAGTCTATCGTCCGCTGAATGACAGTGAACTTGAGCCTCACTGTTAACAACCAAGTTTCGGATTTGTAAAGCACTGATCGTTGACTAGTCTTCAGGCACTGAAGAGTTCTCTAAAGATTTATTTTCTCTCTACTGCTATTTGTTAACTAATATCAGTAGAGAGAAAATAAATCGTGCTTATGCGTTGTAATGCTCTGTGGCAGGTCGTCAGGCGCCGTGGGGCCAGCGGCGTCGGTGCGCGGCGGCGAGGCGGCGGTCACGGCGCTGTCGCTGGCGTCCAGCACGCGCCTATACACCGCCGCCGGCGACAAGCTGCGTCTGTGGGACTTGCGGATGTGAGACTTAACCCTCAGTTATATCCATCTGGAGAAATATATCTGTCTTTAGTTTAACGTGTAGGTCGAATTTTGTGTCAGTGGAAGCTAAATTAGAGATTTAGAGATTCTCGCCCATGTTTAAATACTGCAATAATTATTAGTTTAAGCAAACTAAAGACAGATTATTGAATTTGGCCGACACATGGCCACAAAATATTGCAATGCTTTTGTGTTTGTAGGCTGGAATGCGTGTACAAGGCGTGGTCGGGGCACGCGGCGGCGGTCATGTGCCTGGCGCGCGAGTCGCTGCCCAGCGGGGACCGCCTCGCCACCGGCTCGCGCGACCACTGCGTGCGCGTGCACGACCTGCAGCACAACAGTGGTACGTACTGTCCGCATCGCCACCAATTCGCATTGGAGCGTGCATTGTCTAACATAACCCTTCTCGTATAAGGGAGGCTTAAAAGTTGCGGTCCATTAAAACTATTGGATGGTGATGTTTGCAAATGACTTATGACACTCGTAACTTATCGACTCTCGTCTCTCCGGCACAGGCACGTGGGAGGTGTGCAACCGGCGGCTGATGGAGCCGCCGCACTACGACGGTGTGCAGGCGCTGTACCTGCGCGGGAACTTCCTCTACAGCGCGTCGCGGGACTCGAGCCTCAAGTGCTGGTCTCTTACCGATAACACCCTCACGCATGTACGTCGGCTTACACTATATTTCGAACTTCTGTATTAGTATTTTATTTTATTCCAGTGTAATAAAGTTTATTTTATAGCCTTAAAGCTTCCACCCACGATTAAGTCACAAAGTCCAGTTAGGCTAAAGTCAACAGCTTTGGGTACGACGCCCCTTGATCTATCTCGTGAGTGGGTCAAAATCCTGACCTACGTCGAAAGATTAGTTAGATATCGTCAAATTCAGCAATGTGTGTTTCAAGTTTTACCAAAATAAATCCAAACACAGGCACACTTTCTGTTCTCTCCCGAACAGAAAGTGTGCCTGTGTTTGCAACCTTGACGCTCAAATTTCCTTGCATCGATGATAATTCTCAGTAACATCGGTTCCTGGCTGCAGAATAATAATTGCTCATTTTCATGCATTACTAAAGATGCCCTTCATTTGTGTGCAGAGCGTGATGAACGCCCACAAGGGCTGGGTGACGGGGTTATGCGCAGTGGGCGCGGGCCTCGCGAGCTGCGGCCGCGACCAGGCGCTGCGGCTGTGGAGCGGCGCGCTCCGCCCCGCCGCGCCTCCCGCGGCGCTGCCCGACGCCCCGCACGCACTCGCCGCGTGCCCCGCCACCCACACACTCTACACGGCCGGCAGGTAGGTGCTGCCATCTGTACTACCTGCTGCTCTATGCGCAGTGGGCGCACTCGCGAGCTGCGGCCGCGACCAGGCGCTGCGGCTGTGGAGCGGCGCGCTCCGCCCCGCCGCGCCTCCCGCGGCGCTGCCCGACGCCCCGCACGCACTCGCCGCGTGCCCCGCCACCCACACACTCTACACGGCCGGCAGGTAAGTGCTGCCATCTGTACTACCTGCTGCTCTATGCGCAATGGGCGCACTCGCGAGCTGCGGCCGCGACAAGGCGCTGCGGCTGTGGAGCGGCGCGCTCCGCCCCGCCGCGCCTCCCGCGGCGCTGCCCGACGCCCCGCACGCACTCGCCACGTGCCCCGCCACCCACACACTCTACACGGCCAGCAGGTAGGTGCTGCCATCTGTACTACCTGCTGCTCTATGCCCAGTGGGCCTGGGATTACCGAACTACCGGGCGCTGTCAGTGACAACTGATTTAACTTATCTAGGAGATCAATATCATTAGCAGTGGAAGGACATCCACTGCTGGACATAGGCATGTAA
This sequence comes from Bicyclus anynana, assembly GCF_947172395.1. Lineage (NCBI taxonomy): Eukaryota > Metazoa > Arthropoda > Insecta > Lepidoptera > Nymphalidae > Bicyclus > Bicyclus anynana. The sequence goes on from NC_069083.1 coordinate 16,868,926, forward strand.
TGGGAACGAAAAGCACGGTAGCGCAAAGCCAAAAAAAATTTGATGCTTCTATTTGCTTCGACTTTGCACTAATATTCTTTCACACATTGGACTCGATAAAAGAGAAATCCTATACAACAGCAACCCTGAGGATATCCACAAATAAGCTGCTGCTGGTTAATTATTAGTGGTTATTAGCAGATTATTTGATAACTGTAGGTGATAAGGTTTTATTATCTTTACCGTACGTATAAAGTAACTTTGCATCTCTGTAGTTAATTCAAATGAGCTCACAGTACTAAAATTATAAGTACAAATAGACAATAACTAGCATTGATATTCATATAGCGGAGTTCATAACTACAAAGTTACAAGTGTCATAAGATACGGTAATATACAGATGTGGATGTTAACATGTGAGTGTGTTGCAGCGGCGGCGAAGTGCGCGCGTGGCGGCTGGTCTCCGAGCCCTGAGCGACACAGGTGCACACACACACACACACATATACTAACACTAACTTACTCACAATGATACACACACACGTGTTAGTGAGGGTTCACACACTTTCTAACTACCTTCAGTCTTCCTTTGCTTTACTCAGACATCTCAGATCAATTACCTTTGGCCTTGTATCGCACTCAAATTCACCAAAAAAATTGTTAGTCGTTACTAGGTAAACGCATACATCGAAATTATTTAACACCAATATATATATTCTCCTTCTCCTTGTGTTAACACAACTAATTTTAACACAATGAAATATCGATTCTATAGACGCAGTTTGTATAAACACGTAAGATCGTGATCATAATTATTATCTATGAGCTTTCATATTGTCTAGTGAGGCAGGTCCTATGGTAATTGGTTTGAGTCAGATATACACATAACACACGCATTTTTGCTACATGCACACACACAACACACGCACGCACACACACATACACATACATTCTAAAAGCTACCTTCTTCCTTTGCTACATATACTCAAAAACATACACACAGGGCCACTGCATTAACACCGCGGACGATCTGCAAGCTTATTGGTATTGTTTACAAAATTATTTCATATTTTTCTTTACACAGTAAGTATTTTTATAATTTACAAAAAGACCGAATACGCAATTTTGTTTTTCATTTGCAATATGATAGTTTTGCATATCTGCAAACTTGCTGCAAAAGTCAAAGAAAAGCTGACAATAAAGATTTCACTTGCTCAACTTTTTCAAAATCAGTATTAATTAACATTTTGAGTACATTTTTTAAAATATCCGTCTCAAAATCAGAATGTGCCTTCCGGACAGGAATGTTTCAAAATGTTAATATATACTTGGAATAAGCTGATTTTAGTCTATTCCTTCTTTCCGAATTGGTAATGACTACAAACGGACATACCTGACGTTTCAAAAGTGCTTGTAAAGTGAGCTATGTCTACTTGAAATCAAAGAATTTTGATTAATTTGAAATAATCACTAACAACCCATATTCGGCTCACTGTCGAACACGACTCTCGTCTCAGAATGAGAGGGGTTAGGGCTTAGTCCACCACGCTGGCCAAATGCGGATTGGCAGACTTCACACACGCAGATAATTAAGATAATTCTCAGGTATGAAGGTTTCCTCACGATGTTTTTCCTTCACCATTTGAAACAATATCGATTTATGGGATAAAATGTTGACAAAATGGCGTATTCGCTCTTACAAATCATCGTCAATCGTGTTGATGCACGCCCCTCACGCTTCGCACGCGTCGCCGCCGCTTCACTCATTAACGGCAAATGTTTGCTTTGCGAAACTTGTTACTATTTGTTGCACCTGTATCGACTTGTTGCCCACAAAATGCCAAAATAAATTCTCTCTGGCAATTATGGTCCTAGAACTGGTCGACATTGTTGGGTGTTTGAGGCAGGAAACTTGTTCTGTACCTCTCCTGCACTACCCTAAAACAGAACTAGAGACCTGGCAGGGCAAGTTTTAAGTCTATCTCAAAAACATAGTGCCAAAAATGTCGACTAGCTTTCCATCTGTTACGTTTTCGCGAAAATTCAGGTAGTGCCAAATTTATGAGTTAAATATATCAAGCGTATATGAAAGAATTGATAGGAGTGGATGCAATGAAAATATGGAAGAATCGTGGCAATTAGACGGATGTTGTCTGCTTACTTTTATAATTCACCTTTAGAGAATGTGGTATGTAATACAAGGCTTGATTTAGGGGCGGTTTCGCCACCTTCTGATATATAATAATTCCAAAGTAAGATACCAAAGTTTGTTTTTATCATATTTTTATCAATTGTATATTATAATACTGTAAGATTTTTTAAAAGAGCAACTGTTGAGTTTCTTGCCGTCTCTTCTCAGCAGAACCTGCTTTCAGAACCGGTGGTAGAGTCTTTAGTGACGTTTTAGAAGTGCTTGTAAACTGAGACTTCTTGAAATAAATTATTTTGAATTTTTCTTCAATCACAGATTATTATGTGATATATGTTCAATTGACTGCCACACAGGGCACAGCTAAATGTTTGTGGGCAACGACTTTCGACCACAGGTCTGCAAATATTAAACAAGTACCCTCAAAGAAAATGTACTACCGATGGTTTTTGTTAAAAACACAACAATGTTACAGATTACAAGAGAATTATCTAGATTATTATTTTATTAACATTTGAAATTATGGCTGTCTGTTAGTAACTTGAATGAATAGAGAAGAATTAAGTATATTTTGCTTTGACAATGTCTCTACACTCGAAAACCATCGAGATCGAAAGCGATTTCACGATAAAGGTACAGTTAACTTCTGGACTATTTCTTTTTTCTTGTGACTAATCACGTTTCACTTTACACAATTTTATTTCTGAATTTTCACATAATTTTCACATGATACCCACATGAACTGTTTTTGTGAAGTAATATTTGACACCTTTTGATAAAAGTGCTGTCACATATGACGTCAGATTACAGTTCGCCATTTCTATGCCATAAACATTTTATTCTTTCTATTCTATTATAGTTCAGCTTTCAGTGTCTACGAATCACATCACTTCACATTTTTTCCCGTGTTAACTCGTCGTAGTCGTATCTATACAAAAGCTTTCGATGTAGTGAACTTTTTAGAGGAGCGCGCGCAACTTGTTGGTCCCAACAAGACGGCAAATGTGAGCAATTAAGGAACAATGTATCCGTGCGAGTGTGTGTATGTGAATGAATGTATGTGAATGCGTGCGTGCGTGCGTGTGAATGTGTGTGTGTGTGTGAATGGTGTAGGTGTGTTATGATAACGCGCCTGTTTACACGCACATACCTAAGATTTGGCTAACATGTTGCGCGTAATCCACACTCCTTGAACTTTATATGTGAGTTTCTTAAATAGGTATTACTATTGTAACCTAACATTTTCTAGCTTTTTGGTTAAATAGTTTAGTACCTGTTATCCTACGCAATTATTAAAATTTAAGCTTTATTTATCGTACTCTCTATAGAAAATATATTTTAATTCATATTGTTTAAGTTTTGTTTTATTATTCTGTTTATATAGAATTTAATAATCTTCAAGATCAAGACAAGATCTTCAAATTCCAAAATACCAAAGTGTTTTTACCTCGTAACTAGACGCTATAATATCAAATTTTATAAAATTATTATAATTATCGTACATATTGTAATTTTTTCAATTCAGTAGCTTACCATAAAATATGCCAAAATACGTAATTTTATACCATTAAAAATATTGTAATTCCCACAGCTCTGGTCGCGTGCGGTGCTGGCGCGTCCGCGTCATCAGTTCAGCAAACAACAGGTGACAGTCGCCCTCCGCGCCGCCCTCCCCGCGCACGCGCCGCGCCTGGCGGTGACACCCACACTCACCAGGCTCGGACACATTTACGGACGCCTCACCAGTTTTGTCATCAGATTCAGAACACGGTAGCCGTTGTAACAGCGTTTGAAGATACAACTTGATCTTCTTGCCTTCGCTTGGCGGTGACACTCGCACTCACCAGGCTCGGACACATTTACAGATACCTCACCAGATTTGTCATCAGACTCGGAACACGGTAGCCGTTGTAACAGTTTTTGAAGATACAACTTGATCTTCTTCTTTGAGTGCTATTTCTACGGTTTGCGACCGTTACGGCTATTCTAACTTCAAAGACGGCAGCTTGGAACGATCTTGTGGTCATCCCGTTTAACTTGCTTTCTTCAGAGAACTACATGTCTAATTATTTGTCAAATTGTGACACACGGCTTTACCAGGCCTAGTCACATTTACGGAAACTTAACCAGACTCGAGTTTTTGAAATATTACTCAATCTTCATTTTTAAGTGCTATCTACGACCGTCTGCCACCTTTATGGATATTCTAACTTCAGAGATGGCAGCTTGGAACAATCTTGTGGTCATACCATGCCAATCGAAGAGGTAAAACTAAAGGTTGTATTATAACAAACATCCTAGCTTTCATAGTTTTGTGTATTGTTCATGCACTCAATAGGTACTCGGCAATATTAGGACCAGCGTTGTGTGTTTGATTTAAAAATCACTTGTGTTAGAAAACCATGCTTACATACTTGTGTGAGGAAACCTGCAAGTCTGAGAATTCTTAGCTTGTGGTGGACTATGGCTTAAGGTTTAATACCCCTCAATCTGATGACCCCATGATGAGTTGTTGTGTTAGTAATAGACTAGTTTCCTTTGATCTGACAAGTAACATGACAGTGTCAATTTGACAAGTACATTACAACTAATCTGAAAGTTACCAGTTTGTTTAAAAAGCCTTTTATTTTATGGCCGATATATTAATCGAAAGTTTCAAATCTTTTTAACTCAATTATACAAAGGAAAGTTTAAAGAGTAGGTAGTGTTTTGTACTTGAATAAAACATTGTTGAATAATGGGTAACTTGAACGTGACATTCATGTTACTACCCATTCGGATAATGAATGAGAATGGAAATGGCTGCTCATTAGCACTTATCTACTGTTAACAACTCGTACTAAGTAGAAATGAGAAGTTAATAGATGCACCATTTCCAATCACATTCATTATCTGCATGTTTAGTATATTGACAAAGCATATAATCTATTAAGTATACTGTAGTTCTTTAGCGATATTAACTTGACAATAGATTCGATCGACAATATGCTGAAAGTAGTTTTCGATAGCTACCTCGTAGAAAAGACGGTATTGAATAGTTCCTTAAATTTAACATTTCTTAAAAAATAAATAAAAGTAAACAATTGAAATTTTTTCTAAAGTATCGACAATGTCAAATTAAAATTACTAAGCGAGAACTTCGATCAAATTTATTTGTATCATGATTTTTTTTAGCCAAACTATGAGACTAAAAAAATAAACTTCGAATGGCTAAGAATAACTAAAGTAATGTATCTTATTTAACTTTGCCTTTTCAATGTCACTTACCTATAAGAGTAGGTTTCAATTGTATGTTCCATAAATACTCATTTATAAGCGCCAAAAGACATCCAATAATTTACATCTTCCACATCGTTTTTCTAGGTCCCAACCATTGACCTCTTTAATAAAAGGACGCGCAATCATAGATAATTTCACTTAAAAATTGGACAATTTTAGAATTATTAGTAACAAAAAAATGATACCTAAACGCTTTTAAATATAGTCCAATATTCAATGAAATCCCAAATTTAGAGCAAATTCAACCTTAAGCATTGAGTTTAAGGTTGAATTTGCAAATGCGACTACTTGAATTGAGTGCCAAGAAGTTATGTTTGGCACTTAATGAGTGGAGACGTTTTTTGTTCGCTGATTGTGCATCCACTTTTTAATAGGAGATCGATGGTCCCATCCTAATTTGCAGTCTTACTGTGCAAGTGAGATAACAAATTAACAATAAAGTAAGCATTAGAGTGAGATGGACAATATGAAATTATATTTCGTTATAGACGACCATCATTTCTCATTCAAGTTATCATTATCATTCATAACATATCACGTCCAAATTTTATAGCGAAGTCGAGAAATAACTAAAGTAGTCAACCATGAAGTATTAAGACGAGTTTATTTCCAATATGATGGACTAGGTAAGACTGTATACCAATAGTTTTTATTAATATATTAGAGACATAATAAATGGCCTTCATATAGATAATAAGCTGTTATATGGATTATTTCTGGTATAACGGATATCTGCGTTGTGTGTCTTGCAAAGCCTATTCCTTGTTTTAAGCAAAGTTTAATCGAAAACTTCACGGAAAATGGTTTAGTACATATATTAGGCGCATGCATATATGCACAGTCACTCGATTTGTATTATTTTGCTTAAGCTATATGTTATTAGAATTTTGTTCACCTGATACTTGGCGATATCCGATTCGATCGATTATCCGAGTAAAATAGTTTAAGCAGTAATTATTGAATGGAAATGAATGCCTTATTGCCAAATGCGACGCACATACATTTTTTTACAAATAATTCTATATATTATAATTATGAAATTAGTGAAATCATGAATTTTGTATTATGTTTTTGTGAAATTTTCTTTAGTAGGTAGATTAAATCAGAATTTTTTTTTGTTTTTAATTAAATTATAAATCAATGGGCTCAATTTATTTTCTCATTTTAATTTTTATCATTTTTAACGTAGTATAAATAAATTAAAAATAATTATAATCATGAACACAATATACATGTCATTAATATTAATTAATAATTTAATATAGTCTGTGATTAATCGATCAATTATATTTTTGTACATTCCTGTGCTACGGGTACGTTTGTAACACGATTCATATATTCATAGTTTTATTTTATTAATCGCTCATTAGGATGTAAGCAAATGAAATATTCAAAAATAATTAGTAGCGCTATTCAGTAAAGATATTTTTATAACTCCACAGTATGAGTTTCGAATTCTTCTCTATGTCTCTGTCTAACACCATACGATAGGAAGAGATAGAGACGAATATGAAACTCGGATATTCGAGTTATAAAAACATCATTACAAAAAGAAAGCATCTGCGACCGTGACAAAGCTACTGAAAATCGGCAATTAATTGATTTTTATCATTACTATGAAATAATTTATCATATTTAAATTTATTTTTTTACTATCTAACTCTAAAAAATATTGAACTGAAATGTTTCTTATAACTCTTTCCCGCTATCTACAATCTTTTACCATTGTACGATTTTCTCTTTGTGTTATTTTTAAAAATAATACTTACTGTTATTCGTATTGCGGACTTTTCATCCATCTTGCTTATTTTCTATTTTCTATTCATCAAGGCATTGCATTTTGGTTTGAAAAAACTAAATCCAAACAAACTGAAGTAGGTACACAATTCAGTACTTTTTCACTGTCGCAGTATTATCTATATAGAAATATGTATTACAAAAGTTTATATCATTTCGCTTCTGCCTATATTATTGTAATCACAAAATGCACACCTGGCTATGAATTTATTATTTTTATTTTTACATTAATGAATTTAATTTTCCACTGCAGTATTATTGTACCTTATTACTTGATGTCTAATATATACAAGACAATATTTTAATTCAACTTTACGTACCTATTTGTGAGGCTATGCAAATTAACAGTTTAAAGAAAGTTTATATAAGATGTTATAATATAGATAATATAGTTTTAAGTTGAATTTTTGCATAAACAGAGATGCTGTGAGCTTTCTGTGAGTGCACCGCGTATTGTGAAACTTGTAGACGAGCGCAATTTTAACCAATTTATATGTGTGTTTGTAATGAATTGAATAATTATGTATTAAATAATTTTTCGATTTTAAACGATTTCTTGTACGCACTATGAAAAGTTCGCCTTAATATTATGAAATGATTTTTTTATGAATTTTAAACAAGACTATGGAATCTCGGAGATATTTTTAAATCCATGAAACATCAATAAAGTACTAGTCATTGAAAGTTATGTTTTAAAATTGATAAATTAAAAAAAATATTGGAAAATCATAATTGTTTTGATATTTTTTAATCTGTTGCGCAGTAAGTCCGTTTGAATCTGAAAAACAATTGTTTTTTTAAGTGTGCAGGAAAGAAAGTAGTTTTTTTATCTTTTTTACCATTGTCCTGCCAAAAAGCCTGAACAAGTATTATTTGAGGCAATAGATTTTATTTACAAATTAAATTATTTTAAAAATTCGAATTGTTTTAAATGTCATGTATTGTTTCGAGATGTAATGCTTAAGTGTCAAATAAAATTTTGTTTTTATGATACTTAATTGATTTTTATTCCTCTCCATCTCACAGACCATATTTTTTTTTATAAAAAACCATTTTAATATTGGAGAATATACGATCGAGTTGGCTACATTTTCATTTTATAAACACTCAATAAAATCTTTTGTAACCATAAATTACATATAGGCATGTAGGCTATACTAAAGTAGGTAAAGTAGAGCTGCAATTTCTAAATAGGGCTTTCAGTAATTTAATAGAAGGACATCTTGACAATTAGTTACACACCTTCAGTTTTGGGAGAAGCTAAGGCCTCTCCCGTACTTATTATATGCAAAGCAATTTATGTTGTCATTAACACAATGATACGCAGAATGACAGCTCTGAGGTCTGTGAAACGTTTGTTTATTAGGGTCTAGGAACAGAACATAAAAAGTCGAGTACGACTTTATTACTTCGTGCTTTCATTAAAAACTGGTCCAATCGCATCGCAAATTCCCCGATATGATATAAAAATGATATGGTGGTATAAAAATTCCTGTCATTCAGAAGTGTACCAGTACCTACTGTTTCCGCGCGGCCAATAGCTACTCCAATATTAAAAATCTCGTGTTCGAATATTTAACGGTCGTAACATTATCAAGAGCCGTGATAGCCCAGTGGATATGACCTCTGCCTCCGATTCCGGAGGGTGTGGGTTCGAATCCGGTTCGGGGCATACAACTCCAACTTTTCAGTTGAAATGAAATATCACGTGTCTCAAACGGTGAAGGAAAAACATCGTGCGGAAACCTGCATACCAGAGAATTTACTCAATTCTCTGCGTGTGTGAAGTCTGTCAATCCGCATTGGGCCAGCGTGGTGGACTATTGGCCTAACCCCTCTCATTCTGAAAGGAGACTCGAAATCAGCAGTGAGCCGAATTTGAGTTGATAATGATACCTTATCAACGGTTTAACCGATTTAAATGAATGAATGAAAAAAAAACAATAAGGATATTCCTTATAATTATAATTTATTTTAAACATAATGTTATTATAACGGTATAGCTAAATAGTCTGTCAGTATTTATATTTGGCGTGTTTGGCGTGCTTCCTGTGGTGCGGCGGCGTGACGGGAGACCTCCTCCGCCTGTCTCTGTCCCGCTCCCTCTCGCGGTCGCGGTCCCTCTCCCTCTCACGCTCCCTGTCTCTCTCCCGCTCGCGGTCTCTATCCCTGTCACGTTCCCGATCTCTCTCCCGGGATCTCGAGCGTGATCTTGATTTACGTTCTCTGTGATAAAATAATATAAAATGTATAAAAAAGGGTTCATTTACACGAGCAGCAACTGCTATCGACGACTGCAGTCAGCGACGTCTCGGCGGCAGTCGACGGCGGTCACCGACTGCAATCGAATGCCGTTGACTGCCACCGATACGTTGCCGACTGCAGTCGTCAGTAGCACATGCCAGCTGCGGTTGGCAACATGCTGCTCGTGTAAATGAACCCTTAGTTGACTAGAGCCTAGGGTGACAGATTTTAGGATGCAGCAAATTTAACCCAAAAATCTTTATCTTACAGAAATAAAGAAAATGAGCCTTGAAGATGTAACGAGTTTTCAGTTGTTTGCCTTTTAAGAAATTAATTATAACGTGTCTCAAACGGTGAAGGAAAAACATCGTGAGGAAACCTGCATACCAGAGAGTTTTTCTTAATTCTTTAAGTGTGTGAAGTCTGCTAAGCCGCATTGGCCCAGCGCGGTGGACTATTAGTTATAGGCGCGAGCCTAACCCCTTTCATTCTGAGAGGAGACTCGAGCTCAGCAGTGAGTCGAATATGGGTCGATAATGATGATAATGTTGATGTCAGTAGTAGTGGTAGTAGAAAAGATACTTCTTACAAAAAATTAGAAAACTAAGAAAAAAAAATATATATATATACAGGAAGAAAATTTTTTTAGTGCGGATATTTTTATATTTTGTACATAAACAAAATTTAATGATCACGTATTTTTTCTTTTTTTTTTAACTCAAAAATAACAAAATTATCGTTAGCTAAAGTTATTTACTTTTGAACAGAATTTTAGGGTCACCCTATTGTGCGTTTATTTTATTTTCGTTTGATACCTAAAGGACGTCACCAGATCACTTTTAAGCTGAATATATCTTGTTTAGTAATAATATGTACATTATTTTGTTATTTTAGAGACATAAATTAAAAAAAAAATTACATAAAATGTATCGAACTGTTTGTAGATTTATATTCTATTAATGATACAGAACCACGAAAAAAAATATCCGCACTAAAGACCGAATCACCCTGTATACGGTCGAATTGAGAAACTTCCTCCTTTTTATTGAAGTCGGTTAAAAATGGAATTAGGTCATGTAATGAGGATAGCATAGAGGAAATTGGACGAAATATGGTAATGTATGGACGCAATGGAAGTAATGTGACAAATCAAGATATGGGAGGATGAATTACCAAAAAAATGGAGGTAGTTAGCTTTAGACAATTAAGTAGAAAAAAATGGGGAAGCCAATATCGAAGGACGACTTGACCAATCAATTGGTTGATAAAATCCTTTTTTATTGACTTCAAAATTTGTTAAAAAATATTTTTGTTAGTAGCACTTTATAAGTCAAAAATGAAAGGTTAGTGATATTATATTAATTTATTATTATTTTGTGTGTGTACAGTATTAACAACTTGAAGTTTTGTGTACTTGTGTGTGTAGGTTGACCTCTTATCATAAAAGGATGCACAATCATGTACAAAATTTCACCTAAAAACTGATATATATTTCACTAAAAAACTGATAGCAGGAGTTCCTTAATGATAAAGATGCTTGGAAGCCGTTGGATCAGCCTCCACCTTTACACAGGAAGTAAAACTATAAGAAATTGTAATTGTTATCAATTGTAAATTATAGTACTGTATGACTTTTTCATTTCAAAAGAGCAACTGTTGAGTTTCTTGCCGGCATCTTCTCAGCAGAACCTGCCTCCCCAACCAGTGGTAGAAACTTTACAAATAGTCAACTGACGTGTCAAAAGTGCTTGTAAACTGAGCCTACTTGAAATAAATGATTTTTGATATTGATTTTGTTTTTTTTTTGATAAATTTTGCTTTGACAGTTTTAGAACCAAGTTTTTAATATAGTATATATATATATTCAATAAAATCCCAAATTCAGAGCAAATTCATTCTTAAGGATTGAGTTTAAGGTTGAATTTGCTTGCGACTACATGAATTGAGTTCCAAGAAGTTGTGTTTGGCACTCATCGAGTTTTGTCGTCGCTAATTGTGCATCCACTTTTTAATAGGAGATCGATAACAATAAACAAACTTTTATTGTCATCGATCTCCCATTGTTATATGTTATTATCTTGTGTTTGTACAGTATCAATAACTTACAGTTTTGTGTACTAGTGTGTATGTACTTTACTAGTGTGTTTTTTTTTACCCGTACCGGGATCGTTTGGGCGGCGGCGACAGCGTGGGCTCGCGCGACTTCTTCGACTTCTTGGACGTGCTGGAGAAGGAGTCCTCCTCCAGCGCGGGCGGGGACAGCGCCTCCTCCGCCTCCTTCGCCTCGCGCAGCGCCTGACACAACAGTCACCAGTATAACTACCACTGTTTTTGAAATTATTTTGAAAAAACAAACAAAACAAACACACGTTTCAGAATTAAAAAAAACAAAACGCCAACTATAGCTTGGCAACTTCGTTGGTAACACTCACGATGCTCCGCGCGGGCCGGGGGTCGTGTGGCGATGAATGAAAAACCCACGACTGATGCGCCTCACTTCCCCGCACGCACGATTTCACATCCACAGTTTTTCCCCCCGTCGCCCGCATATCATGAGTGTCATCAACGAACTTGCCAGACTATATAAGCGTCGGGCATCGGGACTATATATGCATCGCAACGGGTTCTTAAACTGTACAAAAAGGAATTGTTACGTCGGAGAGTGTAACGGAACCTTCACTCCCCACCACTCAACCCCTCACCCAGCACGCAATGCGAGCAGCGGCGCGTCGCGCAGCCGCTTCGCAGTTTGGATCGTGTCGCGATGCAAGAACCAGCTCATGACTAAAGGCCTCGTATGGGTTCGAAACTAGTCGGGCATACTCCGACCTAATATCACGTGATTTTTTGCCCGTGTTTCATAATCAATTAATATGAATAACACTCACGATAGTTTAAATTCTAAAAAAGGAATTGTTTCAAAGTTCTCTAAAACGCCATCTACTGGTACGTGCTTTGTCGGCGTCCGTGGCGCAGTGGTATGCGCGGTGGATTTACAAAACGGAGGTCCTGGGTTCGATACCCGGCTGGGCAGATTGAGGTTTTCTTAATTTGTCCAGGTCTGGCTGGTGGGAGGCTTCGGTCGTGGCTAGTTACCACCCTACCGGCAAGACGTACCGCCAAGTGATTGAGCGTTCCGGTACGATGCCGTGTAGAAACCGAAAGGGGTGTGGATTTTCATCCTCCTCCTAACAAGTTAGTCCGCTTCCATCTTAGACTGCATCATCACTTACCAGCAGGTGAGATTGTAGTCAAGGGCTAACTTGTAAAGAATAAAAAAAAAACGTTAAAAAAACACAGTTTCACTATGCCTGTGGATGGCAGCACCCATCACTCGTATCACATTATATCTATAGTTTAATTAACAATTATTTATTTTAAATTGTAACACATATTTGCTGCTTATTTTAATTTTGTTTATTTGAATGTATTCATATTAGCTGTGACGTCACACGGGTCTCAGCTGAAAATCAGCGCCGTGTATTATGCTTGTATGTAGTGCACGGCATATGCTGAGTACACCCTTTCTTTTTAAGGGTTACAGACAGACATGCTGTCATAAGGATAAGGTATTTATTGACTGTCTGTAACTTTTAGATATGAATAAATTTATTTTCTTTCTTTCTTTCTTTCCATCGCCCGATGATGTAGTTCCGCTATGTCGCGCAGTGTCAGTAGACTATAGACGTACCTTCTTGATGAGTTTCCGGCGGTAGTGCTGTATCTGCGCGTGCGCGGCGAGGCCGGGCCGCAGCGCGCGCGCGCCCGCCTCCAGCTCGTCCGCGTACTTCAGCACGCGCACCTCGATGTCGCGCAGCGTCAGTAGACTATAGACGCACCTTCTTGATGAGTTTCCGGCGGTAGTGCTGTATCTGCGCGTGCGCGGCGAGGCCGGGCCGCAGCGCGCGCGCGCCCGCCTCCAGCTCGTCCGCGTACTTCAGCACGCGCACCTCGATGTCGCGCAGCGTCAGTAGACTATAGACGCACCTTCTTGATGAGTTTCCGGCGGTAGTGCTGTATCTGCGCGTGCGCGGCGAGGCCGGGCCGCAGCGCGCGCGCGCCCGCCTCCAGCTCGTCCGCGTACTTCAGCACGCGCACCTCGATGTCGCGCAGCGTCAGTAGACTATAGACGCACCTTCTTGATGAGTTTCCGGCGGTAGTGCTGTATCTGCGCGTGCGCGGCGAGGCCGGGCCGCAGCGCGCGCGCGCCCGCCTCCAGCTCGTCCGCGTACTTCAGCACGCGCACCTCGATGTCGCGCAGCGTCAGTAGACTATAGACGCACCTTCTTGATGAGTTTCCGGCGGTAGTGCTGTATCTGCGCGTGCGCGGCGAGGCCGGGCCGCAGCGCGCGCGCGCCCGCCTCCAGCTCGTCCGCGTACTTCAGCACGCGCACCTCGATGTCGCGCAGCGTCAGTAGACTATAGACGCACCTTCTTGATGAGTTTCCGGCGGTAGTGCTGTATCTGCGCGTGCGCGGCGAGGCCGGGCCGCAGCGCGCGCGCGCCCGCCTCCAGCTCGTCCGCGTACTTCAGCACGCGCACCTCGATGTCGCGCAGCGTCTCGCGCCGCAGCGTCGCCTCCGCGCTGCGGCTGCGCGGCGACTCCACCAGCCTGTAACGCCCAATCCAATATTTTACTTCTACTCAAGCAGTTCAGTCTACTTATTACGATCAAAGTTCGATCCGGCTCGAAGGACCATATGAAACACTGATTTTTTCTGAAAAAAATAGCAGATCCAAAACATTTTTTCAGGATGAAAAGTAGCTTATATGTTCTTGATAACTTCCAACATCTTCCAGTGAAAGTTCCATTTAAATCGGATTCCAGCCATTCCAGAGTTTAGCCTGGACAAACATAAAGGAAGAAAGATGGACAAAAGTTTTAAAAAGGCTTGGTTATAATTCACTTCAATTTTGTACTTGAATTGAATTGATGATTATTTATATAATACAGTAATAGATGTGTGAGCTCACCCTTCCGGCGGCGGCGGCGTGGGCTCGCGCAGCACGTCGGGCAGCGGCAGCGCGGGCTCCACGCTCTCCCAGCGCGACGGCACGAAGCCCGCCACGCTGCGCTCGCCGTCGGCGCCGCCCTCCGCCTCGCCCTCCAGCGGCACGCCGTCGATGTCCTCGTCCACTGCGCACACACACACACATACTTCACAACCCTGTGCGCTTCTGAACGTCTAACCGGATTCGCGGTGGTGTATGGTTTATATGACCGGACTGATGTCCGGTGCATTCATTATATAATTTGTTCCTGTCTCTTTTTTATATTTGTTGATGTTTGTCTAGAGGCGCTTCGCACGTCTTGATACTGTCCAAATGTCACCTCAATGGCTCCACGGAAGATCAGCGCGGCGTCCTCACGGACACTGCAATATGCTGAGTGGAGACTCTTTTAGGATCACATCATGCTAGTTGCAGTGTATTTTTATTATTGTTTTTTTTTTTCTCTCTTTCCTTCGTATGATGTGTATTCTGAATAAACTTTTCTTTCTTTCTTTATAAGCCATACACCGTCGCGAATCCGGTAAAAACCACGGTCAGATATCCGGTGAAAAAAACGGAAGCCTACAAGCCCTTACTTCGTGCCTTAGAAAGCTCGTGAAACCGTCGGTTCCGGTCACCCTATACCTGATAGAGATTGTAACAAAGTCGACCCAATGGACCCGACGCAGCACATGGCACATCCAGCCGGCACGTGTCTACTCACTCGGCACTCCGTCGATATCGCTGACGTCGAGCAGCGCCATCTGCGTGGGGCGCTGCTCGGCCAGACGCCGCAGCGCCGCCCCGTCCAGCGGCCCGGAGCCCCCGGAGCCGCCCGACGCGTTGGACGCGGTGGAGCCGGCGGGGGACGCAGCCCCGTCGGCCTCGCCCTCCGCGGTCTCCGCCTCCGCGCTGACCAAGCGAGACTCGCCCTCCTGCAAGACATCACCTTATGTTATAATAGCAAGAGTAAGTGTTCCCACTCAGTGGGAAATAGAGCAAGCTATGCTAGTTGTTTTTCTGCGTGATCGAATCAGAAATGAGGAGATTCGCAGAAAAACCAAAGACACTGTCATAGCTCAGCGAGTCGCGAAGCTGATAAATGGGCAGGTCACATAGTACGAAGAGCCGATGTAAGTTGGGGTCATGATGTTGGAATGGCAACTCTGCACCGAAAAACGCAGTGTTGGTCAACCCTCCACCGAGTGGACCGAGGAGGTCAAGCTAGCTGCCGGGTAGCCGCTGGATGCTGGTGGCTCGAGACCGCGGTGTTAGAAATTCCGTGCAAGATGCCGATGTTGCCGATGTCCATTAGCTGTTAATGCTGATGAAATGTTTGAGTTTAGACACTGTTCATGACTAGTCCCCAGTAGCCCACGCCTGCAGGATGCGCTCCTCACCTTCTCCTGTCCGAGGAACACGTCGTTGACGTGCAGCAGGAAGTCGGTGGGGTACACGGCCCAGTCGGCCCACGCCTGCAGGATGCGCTCCTCACCTTCTCCTGTCCGAGGAACACGTCGTTGACGTGCAGCAGGAAGTCGGTGGGGTACACGGCCCAGTCGGCCCACGCCTGCAGGATGCGCTCCTCGCCTTCTCCTGTCCGAGGAACACGTCGTTGACGTGCAGCAGGAAGTCGGTGGGGTACACGGCCCAGTCGGCCCACGCCTGCAGGATGCGCTCCTCACCTTCTCCTGTCCGAGGAACACGTCGTTGACGTGCAGCAGGAAGTCGGTGGGGTACACGGCCCAGTCGGCCCACGCCTGCAGGATGCGCGTGACGCGCGCGCGGAAGCCCTCCTGCTGCATGCGCGACGTCATGCCCGCCCACGCCTGGTAGCAGTTGCGCATGATCTCCACCAGCCGGGACTGGAAGCTGAACAACATACATGTTACCATTGCAGCAGAACATAAAGTACACTTTACAATCAAGTAGAAGCGGCACTCGAGAAAAATATTATGAAACTGAAAACATGCCAAAATAATCTAGAAAGAAGCATGCTTC
The DNA here is from genome assembly GCF_947172395.1 of Bicyclus anynana. NCBI lineage: Eukaryota > Metazoa > Arthropoda > Insecta > Lepidoptera > Nymphalidae > Bicyclus > Bicyclus anynana. The sequence goes on from NC_069083.1 coordinate 16,885,367, forward strand.
ATATAAAAAAACAAGACAAAGTCAGACTCTCTACTATCCGAAGCAAGACCAAGGTCAGAGATGTGGCAGTAACAATTAAGAAGCTCAAGTGGAAGTGAACAGGACACTTCATGCGGGATAAAAGGGATAAGTGGACCAGGGGTTCACATCCCTGGTCCACTTATACCAGAGTGGTATCCTAGGATAGGAAAAAGGAAAAGAGGTCGCTCCTGCCAAAGATGGGAGGATGACCTCAGACAGACAGCAGGAGACACATGGAGAAGGAAAGCAAGAGATAGAGAACTATAGAAGTGTCTGGAGGAGGCCTATGCCCGAGGGCGAGCTGAAGAAAAGAATCAGTGTCAATGATATATTACAATAATATTATGTATATAAAATTCAATAAATAAAGGCTTTTATTATTATTATTAGAAGCGGCACTCACGCGCCGCGGTAGGCGCTGGCGTTGGTGAGCTTGGCGCCCGCGTTGTGCAGGATGTCGGACAGCAGGTAGAGGCGCGCCACGCGGCGGGGCGGCGCCGTGCCGGGCTGCGCCAGCGCCTCGGCCAGGCACGCCGCCACCTCGCCCGCCGCCTCCGCGTGCTCCAGGCACCACGCCATGGCCTCGCCCACGCTGCGCCGCGACGGCTGCAGCGAGCGGATGATCTCCTCCAGCCGGTCGCGCTGACTGAAACGTGTCCATTGTGAATCGATACAATGCAATAACACAATATAGCTCTCGCCAATCAGTCAGCTCTGAACTCGAGATGTCGTTTGTTATCAAACCATATTGCTGCTGAGATAGAGTCTCCCCTCATGGATATAGAAAATGGGTTGATAATGATAATGATGATGATACAAACAGTAATGTGGATGGAGCCGACATACTTGATGGAAAGCGTCCCCCGGATGTTCTCCTTGGCGTCGTCCTCGTCCACCAACTCGTCGGGCATGCCCGCCGTGTACAGGTTCATGACCGGCGGCCGCCACACCGAGCCTCCTGCGAGATACATGCGCGTATTGTGAGCTTCCGCACTCTGGAGCCCTGACCACCGGTTGCTTGGGCACTCACATCCCACAGCGGGAGGTATGATTTTTTATATTAATTTTTAATAGTATTTCATATTTTTAGCGGACTCAGAAGTGGTTTACAAACAATAAAATAACTAATGTCGAACAAAGGTTATTCACAACATTTGTCAGGACAACTTAATTAACAAATCAAACTTTAACCAATACAAAACCCTAGAATGGCAGAGAATGACCTTGAGTAGAGTCACGCACTTGTGAAAGTTGTGTGTAGGGTTACAGGCGCCTTTGACAGTTTACCAACACTCCCCTTTCTCCCCTCAAGTCACTCCTCGCCTATCCCAAGTCCCAAGTAATCTATAAAGAATTATACAAGAAGTATGGACGGCTCGAACGCCACGAGTATACTGAATCCGACCGCACAACGAGCGCCTTATATCGCAAGTCGTTTCCGCCAACCGATCGGTACCCTCTCTAACTCCCCACTCTTTACGGAAACAAGTCACACCACCTGACGTCATATCCGTCTCAGACTACTATTTCCTACAATATTATATTTTATAATCATTGTAAAAAATTTAAAAAAGAAGGGAAAGTTGATATAAAAGAGAAAAAAAATCGGTCAACAATATGTAATTTGTTTTCATGAGATAAATCATGATGCACATCTTAGACCTACTGAACTTGAACATGAGTCACTACTTCGCAGGGCATGGAAGAATACATCCTACAATACACTTCTCTGTGCCTTATATCCGGAGGCTAAATTGACAGAACCCCAGACGAGCTGTCACAACACCCTCAAAACCTTACCCTTAAACATCCGGAAGTCCTCCAGCGACCACTGCTTGGGCGAGTCTCCCTGCAGCATGGAGTACAGCTTCCAGCGGTAGTACACGTGCGCCGGCGACTGGTTCTCGAACAGGAAGCGGAAGAACGGGTTGTTCATCTCCTTGTTCATGATGATGGCCTCGAACATCGGACCCTCGCGGATCACGAACTCCACCATCCGGTGAATCAGCATCAGGATGTTCCTGAACAAATGTAAAATAAAAATGGATCAGGATTTCAAAGTTTACATGCAAAATGAAAATGGATCACCAATATTTTCTATAGTAACGCAGAATGCAGATGGATCATCAAGAATTTCTGATTGTATGCTAAATTAAAATAAATTGTCACAATGACAATGTATTTTTCTTGGTCATATGCTAACTTAATCATATATGATGCAATTATATAAACAAGTTGAATTTGAATTAAAATGGTTCATCATCATAATTTTATTGGTCATCTACTAAATGAAAATTGATCGCAATAAATGAATTTTTAGTAATATTCATATAAAAAGCGCAAATGGATCAACTTCAAATACAAAATCCATTTTTATTTAACAACAGCAAGCTACTTAATGTTAACACAAAGAGTATTTAGGAAAAAAAAATACTTACCTTTCAATTGGTATTACGACCCTGACAATGGATTGTGACAAAATCTGTAAAACAGAACAGAATTAAAATGTTTAAAATAATAATCATACTGTAATGTAATACAAAATGAAAATATGAATATTTGTGTATAACTAGTTATGATAGCATTTGAACTGAATTTAACATGTGTTAATTAAAGCTAACAAAATCAAAAAATACACGTATTTATGCAATTTCCAGTGATAGAATAAGGTGAGCTCTATATGACATTCTGTCATTAGGACCGGACAAGAAAACTAAATTACTGTGTAACTTTGTGTTGTCATCTAGCAAGTGAGGAATCAAAGTGGAAATTATTCTTTCTGATATGATGATGATATACCTGATCATAAATCTGTGCATCCTCAGGATCGCTCGGCTGATGATCTCCTGGCCGAACTCTTGGTATCTACAGGTAATAAAAAAACATTCAGTAAAACAGATTATGTACCAGAACACTGACATTTTTTTTCCTTTCACTCATTTTATTGGCTGCTTTTACGTCTTGTAGCTGAAGCGAGGTACTGGTGGGATGACCAGCGCTTTTCCCCGCCCAGCTTTAAGTGTCACCTTGTTTGCGAGGTGCTTGGGCGGCTGCGCGTTGAAGGGCAGGCCGGAGGGCGGCGGCGGCTTGCACGGCTGCTGCAGGGCGGGCGGGATGTAGATGGGGACGGGCGGGATGACCAGCGCCTTGCCCCAGCCCAGCTTCATCTCGTAGTTCATCACCTCCTTACCTACACATACATTGAAGTATGGCTTTGAAACTAATTTCTTGCACATTTCATTCAAACCCTATAAGATAAGGGCTTGACATAGCGAGGCCAAAGATTTCGTTCAAACCCTCAAAGTAAAAAAATGCAACAGAGTTTTGATACTTTTTGCATTTATTTTGAAACACTTCCAATAAAGGTGCTTCCTTCCTTCCTTCCATCATAGGTTAATGTTGTCATGAATATCTTCGAATTGGATTACCCGATCTTCCGATTTCTCTTATTTAAAAAAAGCTTATATAAATTGATACACATACTTCAAACTAAGACAAAGATAAACAAGGTAAACTTATAAAAGACCGTTCTTTTAGATATTTGGAACCCTCTTGGTGTCAGTTGTCAGGGTTAACAAACAGGTGTCAGTTGTCAGGATTATAAAACAGTGGGCACTGACCGTTCATACAGCGCAGCGCGCGCTCCCCGTCCTTGCGCGACATGAAGGCGACGAAACCGCAGTTCCGGCCGCGCGCCTTCTCCTCGTCCGAGCGCGGCCACATTATCTTTATACTAGCCAGCGGACCGTAGCGACCGAAGATCTCCATCAACTGCTGCTCCGTTATCTACAACAATATTTAACAATGTGCTTTAGTTACGCAAAATCCATTGGGAGCTCAACTCTATCCAGTATATCAGACTATCTTTTCGCCTGTAAAGAAAAAGAATCTTGAAGCTGCATGTGTAAAAGTCCAGTTTTTACGGGGATACTCATGTCTCATACCAACATCCAACCTAAAACCCATCTGCTAGTCTTTTAAAGTGATTACCTACTGGTGAGATCATAGTCATATGATCTCACCAGTAGGTAATCACTCTAACATGATGTCATGTGTTGTGAAGAAAAATACACAAACATCAACCAATGGCAGCACAACTGGAAATTTAACTCTCTTTTGTTGCAATTGGATAAAAGAGATAGGACTGCTTCTCCACCATTGGTTGACATTTTGTTTACTTTTGTTCACCAGATAATAATTTGTTGTTCACATACTAATGGTAGGTATAGACATAGTCTAAAATGGAATTATTACATATTTGATATTTTGTTTTATTACCTTGGGGTTGAGGTTGCCTAGGTAGAGGTTGGTTGTGTTGGGGTCACCCGTGTCGTAGGAGCCCACGTCGGGCATCATGTCGAGCACGGGCTCCGCGGGGCACACCACACCGCGATCGCGGAGCACATTCTTGTACTTGTGACGCTCGGAACGCTCCTCTTGTATTCTGAAGATCAAACATAGAAGTACAAGCATTACTTTGAACCTAGAAGTTTGATTTTTTCACAACTTCAAGGTGCTGAAGACGCAAATATTTGGTGGTAATGTCAACTTCGTTCATCCATGAGAAAATTAGAGGGTCATGGGTAGTTAAACAATATCTAGTTAAACAACAAAAGCTAAGCACTGACTGTCTCAATTCCTCCTTGAACAGCTCCAAGTTGCTCTTCTTTTTGTCGCCGCTCTTCCTGTTGCGTATACGCGACGGCTCGGCGCGCTGCGCCAGGCTGCGCAACGCCTCCGCCTCGCTCACGCCGCGCTTGTCGTCCAGCCGCGACTGGGGCTTGTACAGCTTGCCTCGCTCAGAGGTGTCCTCCTCTGTTAAATTTACATTTTTATAATATACCAGCAAACACATAAAAAACTAAGAATCAACATGATGCATGAAGCAACTTTCAAGCCATCATTAAAGTAATTCAAAGTATAATCACTTTTAATTCAAAAATAGTTCCCTATACTAAAGCCATACTGGATATGTACTGTTTACCAACAAATTAGAAATAAGGTAGAAAACTCATGTCATTTCATAACTTATCTATTTCTTTTAAATCATGTACTTATTTATTTTTCACTAGCAGACACCCACAACCTCGTGGAATTCAGTTCTTCACAAATCCCGCTGGAACCGTGGATTTTTTCCATGGCATGGGATGAAAAGTTCCCTATGTGTTAATCCAGAGTAAAATCTATTTCCATTCTAAATTTCAGCCAAATCGCTTTTAAAGAATTATTTAAATCCATTTAGCCATTCATTGAGTTCAGCTTTACGAATCCTCGGTAATTTTTTTACAGTATAGAGCTAAGAAACATAGAGATAGAAACAAAACCATATTTTTTTTATTTTTTAAACTATCTTAAAGTGATCAGTCTCTTTAAGCAGATTTTAGATAAAAGAGAATATTGGAAAATGAAGATTATTCGATTAAACAACTTTGTGTTGTCAATGGATTTGATTTTACTGACAGAACACTTGGTTTGGGTCCCTGAGCTGAAATAAAGGGAAGTCAAGGGAGGGACTACCATCCACTTTAATGGGCCCTGTCTTAACAATATTCCTACCTTGCTCATCAAAAACTATGGCAGTATATGGCAGGGTTTAAATATATATATAATTAAACCTATTACAGAATTTACCTTACAAAATCTTATCTTTTTAAGCACAATGTTTGTTAAGAATGTTTGTCTATTAGTAAAATACAATTAAATTCTTAGTTATATGGACATTGGTTACATTCCGAGACCACCTGTTTGTATAAACAATTTAAGTTTACATTGAATAAAATAACTGAATTTGTTTGAATGCACTTACTTCGAGCCCCAGCATCATATGTGCCAGCTTTGACCCATACTTTGGAAGTACTGCTGGGCACCTCCTGGAATGTCTCCACAAACTCTTTGAACACCTGAAATTTAACATAATATGGATTTATATGCTAAAATATGATCTGTGAATCTGAGTGTCTTACAGTTCAGTCAAATGAAATTTGGAGAGGAAATTAATTTATATTAATATTTTAAAGCTGCAAAGTTTGTTTGTTTGTTGTGGTTGTATTTATAATCTAATATTCAAGGAAATAAAATATCAAGTCTCATGAGTCTCCTGGTTCAATTTGAAAAACTATTTTTGTGTTGGATAGTCTTTTTATTTATGTAGGATATATTCTGCATTACATCTACACTATTTAAAAGCAGGACATCAATTGTAGCAAAAAAATAAAACAAGTATGTAAAAATTATTACCGACTGTTGAGTTTCCGTTACATGCACAAAAATCATGTACTTACATACATTTTAAATTATTCTCCTTCGAAAGTTCTAAACTTAAAGTCACGAACGAAGTCCCATACGCCCTAGGTAATAAGAATAACTTAAGTTTAAATTTTTCGATGAAACTTACATGGGCAGCGGCTTCTTCTTCTTCTTTCTTACGCAGCTCCTCCAGCTCCTTCTTCGATAAGCCTCTGAGGCTCATTGTTACTCTTTCTTATTATTTTGCAATCACAAATAAGGTACTTAAATTTTAGTATTACATTCTTATTTAAATGATCATTCCTATTGTTTAATAATCTTCACATTGTGTTCAAACTTGTTTATAACGTCAATTAATCGGTTTTCATTAAAAAATCAAACTCATTTGATAAACAGTTAACATTAAAACATAATAAAAATAAAAGGCATAACCTCAATCAATCAAACTCAAAAGTCACAGCAGTGTTACCAACTCTCAAAAATATTTATCCCTAAAGTTTGTGTCAAAAACCCCTAAAATCGCCTTAATTATTGAGTTGTCCCCCTAAAAAATATAAATTCATAATAATTTAGAAATAATATGCTGTAATATGTTTCAAAAGGCTATATTTAATACAGACAAAATATTACGTCTTTTATCTGAAGATTCAGATTTTTTGAAATCATACATGTTGACAATGAATATATTTAACAATTTTTTTTTATTCGACAAAAATTGCTTCCAGTTGCCTCAGAGTGGATATAGAATAACGTAATATATGTCGTTATAAGTCACTAGGTCAAGAAAGAAATATTAAAATTATCATCAATTTAAAAATATTAAAGAGTCTAAAAATCCCTGAAAATATCGCTAAAAATTTCAGACCCCTAAAAAAATCCCATTTCACTTATTTGCCCCCTAAATCTGGGGGGAAAACCCCTAAGTTGGTAACCCTGAGTCACAGACGACTAATGAATGAAAAAGTCCACAGATTAATAGTTTCTATGACACCTCAGACCAATTATAGAAGGACCAGTATCGCACCCATATTCACAAACGAATTTTTCTGTCATTTTCTGAGGAAAACGAGCTTAGATTTGGTATATATCTTTTACTATATTCTACTAAATTCATGTTAGTAACATTAGAAATTAAATTGAATTAAAATTGAATTAATTCAATTGAAATGAAATTATATATAGTCGAAATTACACCGCAATTAATGCTTCATTTTATAATAAAGGTTTTTGAATCTGAATCTGCTTTCTTCCCAGGTCTGGGTAATTGATGATATTTTTTCCTTTCGTCATTTTCACACAATTTGATATTTTGTAAATTGTATTACTGAAATTTGAGATAATGTTATTGATTTTAATTAAATTGAAACTTAAGCCTGTATAGTAAACTTCATTTTTAGAATCGAAAGAATAAGTTTCGTTATAGTTGAATTTGTCATCTTTATCATATTTTATAAAGGTTGATTAAGAATAAAGAACCACCAAGTATTCCACCGAATTAGTAAATGGACTATATAGCTTTATATAATCACTTGATGCTTATTTTTTTCCTTGCAAAATAAATTTATTAATTTATTTATTTATTTTGCTTTAAAGTGTGCATTATTTGGGTTTTGCTTATTTAAATTACTTTTCCGTAATAAATTTAGGTAATATAAATTTTCATACTATGAATGATTTTAAGCTTGGTTTGATGAAAAAAAACACGCAGAAAAAAGGTTTGTGACAACTGAAAATTTAAAGGTGACTGACAAATGGAGCCGGGAATAGGACTGTCAGAATTCTACGGAATTAAAAACAGACTATAGTACAACGTAGCTGTTAAACTAAAAAAAAAACTGCTGCAGCTAACAATGTTGTAAAAAACTGGATTTAAAACTTTATTCAAGATGGATGGATGTGGAGAATTTGAAGTTAAGCTTCTTTAGTGAAGTTTTTTGTTCTGCTTGGTATATTCTTTTACCTAGTGAACGATTTTTTGAAATAACAGGTGAGGGAAGTAGACCAAAAATTTTCAGTTATAAATTTAATATTTTTTTATGTTTGGTCACGATTTAACTAGGCAACTTATGTGCAATGAGTCAAGATGAATATTATTAATCATTTATTCTATCATTCATCAATCTAATCACAATAAAATAACAAATGAGGGTAGCTATATATTTCTAATAACGGATCCCATACCATGCATACCAAAACAGTAGTTTGATTTAGTCAATATATTAATTAGGATTATAATTAAAACAACAAGTGTAAAGATTACATATTTATTCAAAAAGTACATCAAAAAAGATTTCGATGTAAAATTAAAAAAAAAATTGTGTAACTGCGCATTTTTATGTTCACCACATTCGAACGCTTTGCTATTTACTTAGCTTACTCTCTATGGACTTCAACTATTCTGCGTAGGTTCGTTTATTTTTAAACATAGTTTGAATCAAACTTTCGAATTAATTCTTCACTAAACAATTGGTAACAGTTCTGGTTTATGTATAAAAGTACGCGTATAGTGGGTTTTCGGTAACAAAAAGGGGAGATACTCGTTACGAGATAATTTTGTCTACATATTGCTCTCTTTCGTCCCTTTGCAACGAAAATAAGAGCGATATTAATTCTGCGTGGTTATTGCTCTATGGTACGAAACAATGTGCTATACCTTAGTAGTCAAAAATATTATTGTTGACAGACATTAGGGTTCTCCAGGTGCTAGTGTAAGACATTTTGATACTTGAATGTTAGATAACCGAATTGATAGATTTCTTCTTGGAAATAGGAATCAATAAGTAATAATTATTTTATATTATACCTACCCACTATATTCATATTTGTCAAAAAATAATAAAATAAAAGTACCCGCACTTTTTCTGTGTCAAATCAGACCTGTTAATTAAATAATTCAATAAAATTAAGGCTGTTTTAATATGTTGTTTCAATTGTCCACTAAATTCAACATATCGAATTTACACTCTGTCGGCTTAGATAATTTACAAAACGTACAACGGTAAACAAAAAAATTAACAGTGCCTACATTTTTATGAATGTAAAATGAATATATTCAAAAATAAATTTGAATAAAATAATCGAACGGTAGTTTTACTAAACATACTTATTTCAGGTTTTGTTATCTAAATGACCTAAGCCAACAGAGTATATTATGCTGTATAATTGTATATAGAGTGACTTGTATTATGTCTATTGAAAGTGCATGCTGAACATATTGACCTATTTTCATTTACATAACCACTAAAATTGTATACATTACATAGGTACATTCTAAAAACTAAAATAAAAATAATTAATTAAATAATAATAATTATACAGTAATTTCTAACTCATTATATGTTTATTTCACCGTAATGGTGTAAATAACGTTAGTTTATAATCTATCTCGCAAAATTGAGAACTGTCGATAGATAGTGAACTCTATTACTACTCCTAAGAACCGGAACTTGAATGGCTCAGAAACCAATGGTTAGGTTAGGTATTTTTTTATTTGTGACCGTACAAATTTAAAATCAAATCCTTCCAATCTATCGAAAGTTCACAATCTTGCGAGATGTATTACAATGTAACGGTATTTACAATTTTACGGTGACATATTCAAATTGTAACTGATTTCTCATTTAAGTTGGATAAATTTTATAAAACATTTTGACCATATAGTTTACAGATATCACAAAGGCAGATGAAATTATGTATGCAGTGTTGCCAGGGTGTGTGTCGAATGACAGATAATTCAAATCATATGGACAATCTCTTGTAGTCAAACGTCTTCCCACACACACCCTAATAAACCATTTACACATGCATGTATTCTATTTATATTATATTTACAAATGGTAATAAACTGTAAAAAAATATTTTGTCTTGTGGTTGTCTTATTCAAATTAAATTCATAGCTGCAACAAGACATGACCACGATGATTTTTCTTAATAAAGGTTACATGACAACAATTTCACAAACTCTCTCATAAAATTTCGTGTTCAAGCAAAAAATTGTAAACAATTATCATTATTATTGCCATTAATTTTGCCACACACACAAATATATCCAAACAAAATTGACAGAACTGAAACTCACAGATATTATAGTAAAAAGGCAACACTGAAGCAGGTTTATTAATAAAACCTACAGGTGTTTGTAGGTAAAAATAAAAACCTAATCTAATGATAAACGATATCGACATTAAAGTTCTGTCAATTTAAATTTATATTACATTAAGATACATCGTAGATCGTATTGATCGATCATACATTTTGTATAAAGATTCTATGCATTTGTTTCAATAACAGTCTTATTTAAAAGTACATTAGACATTTGACTAAAATTTTTCTTTGAAATATTTCTAGTTATTGCATTTTTAACCATGATCTTTATCCTTTATACAAAACAAATAACCCATTTTGACCCAACTTGTAAGGTATCATGACACAAAAGTGAACACATCTAATATAAATCTGACTATAAGCGTTTGTAGGCGGTTGATCGCTGAATGAAAAACACGTATGAAGTAATAACAATAGATAATATTAAAATACTTGTTCCTTATGCAGATGTAACATTAATATTCAAAATATGTTGTGCATTAAAAAGCTTAGACTACAAGTAATGATGCCACATAATTTACAACTATTTACTGTACAGGGAACAAATGTACATAGATTTAGAGAACCTTCACACTAGCCATGTACCTACTAGCTGAAGCGTTCGACGAATTGTCTTAACTGAGTTAGCGTCGCGCACGTTTTGCTATTTTCCACAAAACCCCACGAAACTAATCGTCATGACACCCAGATCCGTAAACCCTCTGCGTACGTTTCTCTATCGAATCGGAACATCTGTAGACCGTGTCTTGTGATGTATAACATCTTAATAATTCCATTAGTATAAACTCAACACCGCGAGGTCTTTGGTTCAATATCCGCCCACCGCAGAATGTTGTACCCATTCCTAACCATAGTCTTTCTGACTTGGAGGTGAACAGGAATATGGCTCATGTAATATTTAAAAATTATATGCACATATTTCCAATTGAATGTACGAAGATTTTCAGTCTACACGTAAGTTATACGTAAGGCGGTAGGCTCTCTAGACAAAGAATAAGATAGTGTGAAGGGGCTATAAAAATATTATTAGCCTTCTTGACATATTCATGACAAGTTCTTTCAGCAAGAATATATTATTTGCAAATCATAGAATTGACAGAAAAATATTTCTAAAACTGTCAAAGAAAAAGCATTTGTGCCGATTTTTTTATTGTTCGGCATTTATTTTAAAAATTAAAATTTTTAGGTGATTTCAAAAAGTTGTTTCAACATGCATTTCAATTATTATCCTTGGAAGTTATCAAAACACGTTTCTAAAATCACCTGAAATTTGGTTTTACACACTAACTAGCAGTAGCAAAGTTTAATATTTTGTTTAAATTATTCTTTAATGATTATTCGTTTTGGTTAGGTAACTGTAGTATCTTACAGCGTGTATCTGTTAAAATACCACTGTTTGTTAACTGTGAAGATATATTGGTATAATTTTAAATAAAATAACAAATCATATTTAGCAATAATATTCTATCGACAAAAGATTAAATACACAAAATATTTTATGTAATGGTAATATTTGTGCAATACATGTTTTAGAATCAATATTCCATTGAACGATTCTCATATTTAATAATATTTCATAAATACACCCACTACCCGAGAAAGTAAACAACATTAAGATACAAAATACATTTTTTTTATTCTATAAATGCACATTAACAAACACATTGTACTATAAATTCACTAATACAGAAAAGTATAGACGGACAATGATGAATGCCAAAAAATAACGTCAACGAATAAAAACCTAAAATTGTACTCGATTATTTAATCAATAACTATTCAAAAATAAAATTTCCACATATAATATACATCAAATATTAGGTATATAAAATTTTTAATTATAATAATATGTTTTGCGCTATTCTTAGGTACTCTCAGAGTTGTAGCGGTTATCCTTGTTTCGTGTTGCATTGGCCTAGCGTGTAAAGCATAGCGTCACATTCAAACGTTTTACAGTTCGGCGAGGACCACCCACCGAAATAGTGTCCGACAATGGTACACACTTCGCACCATTGCGTATCAGTATTAAACGTGGTTGAAAATCTAAATCCTCACACCTACACAAAACTTATGTTCGTATAATTAATATTGTGATCGAAAACGTCACAATCAAATTTAAACTCTATTCACTAGACACATAATCCTTTATTTGAATAGGCGTACATTATGTGTTAGAGTCAAATCCTCAACATATGTACAGGGATATTCGATTGAGCAATTCTAAAACGTAACAAGTGATATTTTTTACAGAAAAGCTAAAAACGGCAGTTTTAAGTATTTTTAAACTAAGGCATTGAAGCTTTAAGATTTGCTATAACGTTGTTTGTCAAAAAAATGCGTATTAAAAATAAACTGTATTAAAACTCATTGTTAAGTTTTAAAATTGCATAACGTATTTTATTGATAGGTGTCTTTACAATCGTCCCATTGATTCACTAAATTCGTTCGTACACTACGCTTCATTTTACATTGTGCGTGGCTATCCATACAACTCATTCGCATTCCGACGATATATTACGTGCATTTAAAAATGTTTTATTTTCATGCTAACTACTCTGTACAAATTTAATGTCAATAGAAATGGAATAGACACATCTAAAATCTACTTACAATCATTTCCGAGGATAAAGAAAATTTACTTCACAATTGAGATAATTTAGAAAAACAATATTTAAAAAGACAATGACCCGTTATAATAGACACAATAGTTGTAAAATCGACATTATTAAAGACTAAGGGTCTATTTTCAGCCACTATACAGAAAAAATAACAAAATTATACCACAGTCCCTAGACTCCGGGTATTAATTTAGTGCTACCCACATTTATAAAATTGTCCATAAATTCTGCAGACCTTTTTATAAGGCCCAAGCGAACCATAAATTCATTCCCTATGTACGAAATTTTTTCCTCGTCGTATCTTCCACACGTTCGCGTCCAATCTCCGTCAAGACAAACCTCATTTACTATCGATCGAAATCTCTTTCACGACCAATCTCGAACGAAAATTACTATTTTCAATGTATTGTATGATTTTAGTAGAATTGCGAAATTATATCGTAACTTATTTGTTGTTCTCAATCAGTACTTGTTTATGTACTTGTCACTTGGCCGAGAGCTGTTGAATCGGTTCGGGATATGCCAAGCGACGCTCCGTCCTAAGGTCGAGAGCGCACACGAGGCGCTGCAGTAGAGCCGGGACGCAACGCGTTGCGTGCGTGCGCGCAGTGACGCCCGTTCAAGCGTCCGCGTCCGCGCCCTTGAGCCGGAGGCGCGCGAAATCCTCGAATATTATGTCGTCGTCTTGCTCTTGACCGTTCTCGTCTCTGAAAATAACGATACTTATATAATAAATAATAACTTTTAAATAGTTTTAAAACTAAAACACGCTTTTAGCACGCTTTAAAAATTAAAAATACTGCATTTAAGTCACTTGACAATTTTTTTCGTATTCCTGAAAGCAAACCCTTTCATTTGATATGCATATTGGATTTGTAATGACGTTTCTAAGCTAGTCATGTATTGGCAACAGAACTCAGAGCGCGTGCAAAATTTCATCCTAATCGAAGACCGGGAAGTGGGTCAAATTAAGATTCCAAGATTTGTCTTTCTTACATAGTTAAAAGTGATTGGGGAGGCCGCCATATTGAATTTGTAATGACGTTTCTTAGCTAGTCATGTATTGTTATCAGAACTCTAGAGCGTGTGCAAAATTTCAGCATAATCGAAGACCGGGAAGTGGGTCAAATTATGTTTCCAATATTTTATTACATACACAGTTACAAGTGAAGCTAATAAACGTATAAAGCGTGTAATATGTGTGTGGACTTCGCCACAATCAAACAATGTTGGAGTCAGCCATTAAAGCAGACTACCTCGTACAAATCGAAATTACATATTTTCTGATTTTTCCTGAATTTTGCTGATATGATGATGACGATGACGATGATGAGACTACAGAGCGTGGTAGAGAACAGAGTGGTTACTTACGGGTGCGGGTCGAGCTGGATGAGGTCGTGGTCGGGGGTGGGCTCGGGCGCCGGCCGCGGGGACTCCTCTTCGGGCTTGGGGTGCATCAGGATGAACGGCAGCTCGGCGCTCAGCTCGCTGCACACGAAACGTGACAGTGATCATTTACTCGACTCAATGTAAGAATACATTAACGATAAAAAAAATCTTCGCATCTGTATCATCATTACATCACAGACAATAAGCTCTAAGTAGCACTAAGATGGTGATAACAAGTGAAAGCTTAGCTGAGTTTGTTGTAGTCTTCACAGACTAATGTGCGTTTGGAAACCTTAATAACTTTTACATTAATGTAAAAATTTAATAGTTAATAATAACATTTGGTAAAGGTTTATCTTTAAAATGATATCTTACCCGCCCAAAGGTCCGAGGCACAACTTCACTTTGACCTTGTACTGTACTATAATGCCTAAGTTCTCGCGCTGCGATGGATCTGCAATACTGAAAAACAAGAGAAAAACAATTATTTTAATCAAAATCTGGAAAAAGCGACTGTTTAATCTCGTTGCTCCTTGCTCTATCATGCTCGACGTTACGGAGATTTGCACCGGTTTGTAAATGTCCCTTGGACACATACTAAGCGGTTTGGACACATATTAGTCATTTCAGTGTCCCAAAACTAACACAAACAGACATGTAAAATGGCATTGGGTAGTTTTGTGGTGCTCTAGCTTGATTATTTTTCAGCAGCCACGTAAATTTTTTAACTTAAAAAATCTCAGCCCCGACACACTTTGAAAAAAAAATCATGCAAAACATTAATGTCTGACAGTGTTCTATCTTATTACATTTCATGAGTGGCCGCGGAATTCGAAAATCGAACCACTTCGACCCTATGCCAGGGTTCATTAATTAGTTTTGCTCGGGCTCCATTTAAAAAAATGAAATGACCTTTGCGATCGGTTTGGAGTGAAATTGGTGCAAGCCATTGACATTAAATACTGGAGATGTTCCTAAGTGAGTCGAGAACGAAATTTATACTGCGGGGGATATATTTTTTCGATCCGCACACAATGGAGGAGGACCGCAGTCCGCCATTTGGTGACCCCTGCCCTTTATAACATTCCTTTTAAGTCTGGTGTTGAAAGTAGATATATGGAACAGTTGACTCACAGTGTGCTGGAGGCGAGGTTGGTGTCCTCGTGCTTCAGCTGCCCGTCCAGCGCCAGCCCCCACTTGTCCTTGTTGTTGGCCAGCAGCGGCGTCAGCGTGAACACCTTGCTCAGCGTGAAGCCGGGCCCCACCGGGCAGCCCTCCCTACAAACAGGCACTAGGTAAGTCAAAGCTCATTTATTTTAAGTAGTATACAAGCACTTTTCAAATGTCAGGTCTGTCCGTTTGCAGTTACTTTATTGTTTATACTCAATGTTTGCTTAGGATGATGCCTTATTAGGGCGTTACGCATTGTAAGCCACACCACGATGCGATGACGCACGCACACAGTCAGTTTCAACAATGCATAAAAAACAAATGATCACTGACTGGCGGCCGTTGGAACGTCGCATGCGACGACGCAACGCATTAATATAATTTTAAAAATAGATAGAAAACGACTATCAGTCGTCGCAATGTAACGCAACGCACACTAATTAGGCATCTCCATTAACGCTTCACCCGTCGTAAAATCAATTTCAATATCCATGAAATGGAAATATTCGACTTTCCTACTAACTGTAATGGTGGTGACAAAATAAACTTCTGTAGAAAGATGTAGGTACTTTGGAATTATGCTTCGCTGCTCAATTCTCGCGATTAATATTTACTTGTAGTACTGGTTCGTATTTCTCGGCCATTTCCACGAATTGTTTAAAGAAAATTTAAAAAAAAAAGATCCTAAAACACTATAACACAACAAAGTGAACAGTTTCCGCTCAGTAGCGCCCCCATGTCGGTAATGGCGCGCGCGCTCATACGTCAAAACCTTCATTATCTGTTTTCGTGCAGTACCGGCCACTCCTCGTATTTTACTTTCTTAAAATATTAAGTTTCTTTTAGTGCGTTTCTTAGTGTTTTTCAGCTCTAAACATGGGAAAAAGGCGTAAGCTGTGCTTAGTGGGCAGTGATAATAGCGAGTATTTATTACGCTGGATTGAGAAATTGGAGGCAAAATTACGAAAGCGATGACGTAAAACATACTCACGATCTACATCTACATGCCGTTATTTGCGATCTGGTTAGTCCTTTCTGATTAGTAATCGTAATCAGTAAAATTATAATATAACCTATCCTTAATCAGTAATTACGAGCTTCGAATCCCAAGTTAATCACATAAGTAGCCACTTACCTACCTACATACTTTCTCTCTGCAGTCAGAATTTAGCTTTTTCATATCTTAGCTAAACTTGCAAATTTGATGTCTACAATACGACGCAGTAATCAATTGTATTGTTATAATTCGTTTGATTGGCAAAGTAAAAGTGATGCGGACCATACAATGGGATTGTTACCTTCATGTTACAACTTTTGTGGGTACTTTTGAATTTTTATCTTGAATGTGCTTAATTAGACAAATTATGGTAAAATAAAAGTGATACAAATAATACAATGGCATTGGTATGAATATTCACATCATATGAAAAAATAGAAATGATGCGGACAATACAATGGGATTGTTACCTTCATGTTATAACTTCTGTGGGTACCTTTGACCTTTTATCGTGAATGTGCAATGAAGCAATGAGAAATAATGTTAAAATAAAAGTGATACAAACAATAAAAATAGTTTGATATGAGTATACACGTTCTAACTCTCGTCGAATTTCATAATAATCCTTCATAATAAGGAACATGCAATGCTTTGAGATGCAAACAAATCTATTGGTTTTCATTGTAATATGTTAGGTATCAAATTAAGTGATGCGAACAGTACATGTTTTGGGACTGTTACCTTCACTGTTTGTGATGCGAACAGTACATGTTTTGGGACTGTTACCTTCACTGTTTGTGATGCGAATGGTTTTCGGGATCATTACCTTCACTGGCTATTAATAGTATTTGATACTTTTGTTGTGATGCGATTGGTTTTTCGATCACTGGCTAATAATAGTACTAGATATATCTGTTTGTGATGCGAATGGTTTTCGGGATCATTACCTTCACTGGCCAATAATAGTACTTACTAGATATCTCTGTTTGTGATGCGAATGGTTTTCGGGATCATTACCTTCACTGGCCAATAATAGTACGAGATATCTCTGTTTGTGATGCGAATGGTTTTCGGGACCATTACCTTCACTGTTACAAAATCTCCAAGACGAGTTACCTGTGAAATGTGAAATAAATAACTCTGAAAATAAGCTAGATTGTCACAACCAACCTGACCAGAGGTACAGACTTATGGCGACTTTAGTGATCACATGACTGAGCCATCGCCAGTTTCAAACCTTTCGCAACAACCATCCACATCAGCTACAGCTACACCACCAGAGTATGAGAGTAGTGCAGACTATATTATCCACTTGAACGAGGATGTACTCTACTTAATAGGTGACGCTCCTGAAGATGATTCTCTATCAGGAAAATATGTGCATAAAGACATGGCGTCACGACTAAGAGGTACTTACTTAATGGTTTAAAAACAGAATTTAAAGATAAAATTAAAGATAAAACTAAAGATAAAATTAAAGATGAATACTAATAAAGCCACCTCTTTTAAATGATAAGGTCAAAGCTGCGGTTTCTGTTTTACTTCAGAAGAAAGATAGTACCAAAATTGGTGTAACATTGTATGCTTTAACTACTATGACTGCTATAGATATTTCTTTAGCATCATAGAAATCAGAGATCAATCAAAACCTACTGAAGCATGTCAGTACCGCAGCACGCTTATTAAGAATTACTCATTGCATAGACACGAAAATTAGGTGAATTTTTTGATTTTTACATTGACTAATAAACTACAAGCTATTCCCTCTAAGGGAATCCAAAAGAGGCACGTATCTGTTTGGATAAAGTATTGTTTGAGAAACTAAGAGGTAACAAAGCTGTTACCAAATGGAGTCAAGATCTACTAGTGCCCAAACCCAAGCCAGTCGTAACAAAGAATGCCACACCCTCTACGCCACAAAAGAATTTAAACTGGAAGCACCCGCAGTCGACCACGCAGACTGTGAATCGAAGACCAGCAGACCAACAGAGACGATGCATCATCGAACTGCGGGTACAGCGCCGCTGCGCAAGCGCGTGACAGCGCAAAAGGCGCCGCCATCGTGAGCGACCAGGCACAATGCCCACTACAAACAGAGGGGATACTAGTTCCCCAGGTGACTGGCAGGTTACAACTTTTCTTGTATGTATGGCGCAAGCTGACGTCTGATCGTAATGTTTTATCTTGTATAGAGGGATATAAAGTTCCGTTTTCTAGTTTACCTGTTATCCAAAAATAATAATAATAACCTATTAAGATTAAGCTTCAAGATTTTCAAATTAAAATAGCTAATCTTATCTAAAAAGACGCTATCTCGCCATGCTATAGAGAGGAGGGTGATTTTTTAGTCCCCAAACCAAATGGCGAAAAAACGTTTACATGAAACTATGTTAATTTATTATTAATACAAATTTTTTGAATAAATTTATTAAAACTCCACATTTTAAAATGGAGTATCTCAGAACCGCCAATAAGCTCGTCTCTCCTGGATGTTTCTTAGCCTCTGCCGATTTAAAAGACGGCTATTTTTTAATACTAATGCAACCAGATTATGAAAAGTATTTACGATTTGAGTTTCAACATAATTGTTATGAATTTAATTGTTTCCTTCTGGGTAAATACAGCACCTTTAGTCTTTACTAAAGTAAAGCTACCAGTAGTAGAGATTTACGTTTACATAGTTTTTTGTCTACTGTATTCTTGGGGGATATTTTACTTATTTCTAAAACTTATTCTGAATGTCAACAGTGTAACAGAATGTCTGCTATTGCCTGCATCAAAGCATTGATTCTACAGTTCGCTTGTTGATTAAACTGGGTTTCATAATACGTACTATGAAATGGTTCCAGGGTTTATTTTAGACACAAAAAACTTCTGTATTAAGCTAGCAAGTGAAGTGAAAAAATTAAACGAGTCAAACATGAAACTGAAATAATTAAATTCTATAGACAGGTGTAAAATAAGAGACTTTGCTAAATACATTGGTTTATTAATTTCAATTTGTACTGCTGTAGAATATGGTTGGGGGTCACACAAAAAAAAAAAAAAAAAAAATAAAGAAATTTTTGAACAAAAAGATTTTGAAATTACACAAAAATATTCTCATTGACGAGCTTACTCGGTGGGATAATAACATCCAGTCGTATACGCAATACTTTTTATATTTTTGAAATCTTCGCTTATGCTTCGACGACTAGTTGGGGCGTCTTTTGCGGTAGTCAACAAGCTAATGATTTTGGATTAGCGAAGAAAAAGAGCTTCATATTAATACTTTTAGCTTCTTGCTGCTCTTTTTTGTTGAAGATCTTTGCAAGTTTTACATAATGTCCAAATTATTATATGAATAGACAACACAACTGCTGTCGCCTGTATCAATCGCATAGGAAGCGTGCAATTCCCACTTTTGAACAAAGTCCCGCATGAAACACTTTTGCGAGGAATGAAAATTATTTATATTTGCTTCCTATTTTGATTAAATCATCAGAAAATACTATGGCTGGTTTTAAATCTATAAAAATAAAACTCATACAGAGTGTGAACTGGAACTTGATGATGGAGATTGTTTTCTAAAATTATTAACATTTTGGGATGCCTAAAATAGATATTTTTGCTAGTGGTCTACTAGTTCTAAATGCCATAAATATATTTCTTGGAAAGCTGATTCTTATGCCTTCACATTGATGCTTTCACAACTGATTGGTCATTTTTTCTTTTATGCTTACCCTCTTTTTGTTATATTATTAAAAACTTTGAATAAAATTATTACAGACAAAGCTATGGGTCGTAACACAAACTTCAAAAAAGCCTTATCCTGGCGGCTGCGACCTTATAAGGCAAACTTTATTAAGAATCTTCTTAATTACACATATACACATCAGTATTCCGCCCCCCTCAGCAGTGTAAAACAGTATGATTGTTATTTTAAATTGGAGTATAAATTTTGCAACATCCAAAATAATTATTACAGGCATCTAGTCCAAATGTTTTGTATTTTTTTACAAAGCGTTTTGATATAGGTTATCAATATGGTAGCCTTAACTGTTGTAAATCAGCTTTATATTTCGTTTTGGGAAACAATTTATAGACGACGATAGAATAGCGAGGTTTATGAATGGTGTATTTAAATCCCGTCCTCCTAAACCTAAATACGATTTCCTTTGGATTGTAGATATTTTATACAATCAATGTATTCTAATGAAATTTTTAGTTTGTCATTTAAAATGATATGTTTATTAGCTGTAGTGACAGCTCAAACGTTTTCAAAAAATCAATTGAAAAATATTATATTTCAATCTGATTACATAACCATTAAAACTTCAGATTAAATTAAAACATAGGCCTTAGGCCTAATACCTTTAAAATCCATTGTTAAAATTACCATTTTTTAATGAAAACCCTGAAATATGTCCTGCGTGTACTTTATGTTCTTATAAAGATAAGACTGTTTCTCTTAGGAAACCTGGAAGTGATAATCTTTTTCTTAGTTACAGGAATCCTATACAAATGTTACTAGTGAAACCTTAAGTAACTGGATAAAAGACGTGGTCTACAAGAGTGGTGTAGACACTAGCGTGTTTAGCTCACACACGCCATGCTTCCAAAGCGAAAGATGCGAGTTAACGTAGACTTAATTCCTAAAACCGCTGGGCGGAGCACGACTTCAACAGTCTTTGCGAGTTGTATTAAACTCGTAGTAGAGAAATTGTCTCAAATTCTAATGATTCTTTTGGTTGTTCAGTTCTTCATACTTAATAAGTTACTGATTTATCTTGTTAGATCTTTATTATATTAGATATCTCGTTTATAGATATACTTCTAGTATATTAATTGTAATAGGTACTACCTACATTGCTAGATATATCTTAATTTGTATTCGAGATTGTATCTGTTATTAATCATTAGTTAAATAATCCTTAACTTATCCTTATACTTATTAACCCTGATAGAGCACAGTTTTTGCGCTGTAGCTTTAAACATCTACAAGTAAATATTAATCGCGAGAATTGAGCAGCGAAGCATAATTAATGATAAAACGAACTTACCTGTACGTGAAGTTCTATCATAATTATGCGAGCTGCTCAATTCGAAGCGATTAATACTATCGCCCGCCCTAGATCCCACCCACTGTGCAAAAATACCTGTGCTCTACATTATATTTTTCAGGATACCTAGCTTTGAACTTAATGAAGGTTTTGACGTATGAGCGCGCGCGCCATTACCGACATGGGGGCGCTACTGAGCGGAAACTGTTCACTTTGTTGTGTTATAGTGTTTTAGGATCTTTTTTTTTTAAATTTTCTTTAAACAATTCGTGGAAATGGCCGAGAAATACGAACCAGTACTACAAGTAAATATTAATCGCTTCGAATTGAGCAGCTCGCATAATTATGATAGAACTTCACGTACAGGTAAGTTCGTTTTATCATTAATAAATTTTCTTGCTTTTACCAATTAAACAGAATCATGAGAAGCTGGTTATTGTATTAACGATATTATTATCATATAATATACAAGTATACATTTATACGTCTGTGTTGTCCACCACCGGTTATGTGCAGAATAATCCATCTGTTATACCATAAATTGAACCATCAATGCTATAACACCTATATAAATGGTTGCAGCATTAACGATAAACAAATCACTATATCTTAGTCATCGCCCACGTATTACAGGGAGGTAGACCGTAGTAGTGAGGCGCGAGCTTAATGCCTAGTTCGGACAACTTTAAGTCGAGTACAAACAATTTTTGGATTTACCACTTTTATATACCGGATTTATAAAATCGTTCGTACTCGACTAAAATACTAAAGTAGTCCGAACTAGGCCTTAAGGCGCATTCTTTATGCATTCGATACCATGCGCGTGATGTAGCCTGCCCCTGTAGCCAAGTGGCACGTCGATTCTTTCTACGATCGCAAACGCTTAGAAAACTAGAAAAATGTATGGGAATGACAGTTCTTGATCACGTGACCTGTCGATAGCAAATGTTATTCTCATACATTTTTCTAGTTTTCGATGCGTATGCAATCGCAGAAAGAGAATCGTCGTGCCATTTGGCTACAGGGGCTACACCTCTCTCAAGTCTCATCTCTCTTTGACGTCATACCCCGCATTTGCGCTGCACTGCGCAGGCGAGGACTAATTTATGGGTTTTGTCTATATAATCTATATATTACATAAACGCTTCATTATATAATTATTAAATAGCCCTTTTAACATATTTTATAGTTTATAACTTGAATGTGCTAGTTAGGCAATTTTGATTTATGCAATTTTGTTCTTGAACTTATCCATGCGTTTTCTTTTTCATTCTGATAGTTGCAAATATAAAAAATGTTCTTTTTACATAGTGATATACATGCCAAAATTACAAGTGATGGCAAAGGATGTCTTATAATTGCACCATAGAAAAACCATAGTTCCAATAAAGCAAACCCCCAACCGCTTCTCTTTTCACCCTATTTTAAATTCCAACAGGCCAATTGTATCCATAATTTGTGTTATATATAAAGCCAAAAATTTCGATATAGGGTAAATGGTAAAAAACTAAGCTACAATCAATGTGGAACAGGCAGAATTAGTAGTGGGATAATAATAATTTGGAATAATATGCAATGCGGTGCATGCTTTAACCAGGAACACTCCCAAACACTTACACAGACTTTTTTATATTCTTACTGAACAATCCGATAAGGGGGAATCTAAACGTTTTCCACTTGGCCACGTCCCTGAATCAGAAACACATTCTATTGTGGGTACATTCGCCGGAGTAATCATTCGTGTAAATTATATCACAATGTATTTGAGAGGCGTGTGAGGTGATGCGAATTAAATTGGTGCTAGTTAAGAGTTTGTAGAATAATTTGTTTAAAGACGTTATTCAATTATTAGTGACGTAAATCAAATTGATTGGAACATCAAGTATTTTATAAAGATATAACTGAAGCATACAAATCGGCAATTTTTAAAATTGTAAAAGATTTTCTTTGGCAACGAAACTGTTGAATACTTTATTGAATTAGTTAATTGTAAATATACGTTGAATACTTTATTAAATTAATTAATTGTAAATATACTACTATATCAATTGAGGATTATAATTTAGCTTCAGGTGAGAAAGTAAATTTTACAGAAACATCTATTAACAGAATTTACTAATTAAAAATGGGCCTTTTTTACTCGTATAGTTTCGATACTAATAACACTATATTTATGAGTTTAGGATTGTTAAAATAAACAGCAAAGCATAGATCTAGCAGTGGACTGGACTAATCATATAACGACATAACATTACTTGTCAATCAATTATGATATTTTATGTTACGTATTACAAAGAAGAAAATGAAAGAGATAGTACTCACTCGCTCTCGGCCTCAGCAACAGTACATTTGTACTGGGCGGTGGAAAATAGACAAATGTCCGCGAACTGGCGCACCGACACTTTGATGCGTTTCACGGACCGATTGGAGTTGTTCGCTATGTGAACGTTCACAGCTATGTTCTCGCCGTGATGATATAATTCCTGTGAAAAACGTATTAAATCTATACTAATATAAAGCTGAAGAATTTGTTTGTTTGAACGCGATAATCTCAGGAATAAAATATTTTTGCGCTGGATAGATCATTTAACGACGAAGGCTTCAATTAAAAATGTAGCGGAACGGGAAGAAATGTTTTTTTTTTTTTGAGTACTGCATTTGCTTGTATTGCGTAAACGATTAAAATTACGCTAAATCATGTATGAAAGAATTGTTCCCCTTCAAAAATTAAAAAAGGGTTTCCTTATAATAACGTACGAAGTCACTTAAATATCAAATTACTTAGGAACTTGGCAGATATTCTTGATATTCTCCAAAAGACAATATCACTATTTCACGACCTTACAAATTATGTTCCAACATGACACTGTCTAAATGGAGATTGGTAATTTTAATCTCACATAAGAAAAGGTACTCTACCTTGTCTAGTGACGCTTCGAGATATAATTTGTTGGGGCTCATCATAAACTCTTTGGAGACTTCGACCGACGGTTGTTCGCCTTGCTTGCTCGGCGCGTACATTATCTTCCTGATCGCTAACCGCACCGAATTTCTGAAAATTGTATGAGTCATCATCATTTTTAACAGTAATCGTTAATCGAACTAAATTCTATATTATTTTAGTGAGCAATCTACAAATCAACAAAACCCTGTTTCAATAATATATGATTTTGTATCGCTGTACAAGTGTACACTCCATATTGTAGTCGAAACAACATCGTCGAGGGATTACAGTGAGCGTCAGAGGGCGGACCTCCAGATTACAGATATGTTCATATGGATTTTCTAAGAAAATCGGGGGACCCTCAAAGACAATGGGCAATGTATTTATGTATTGTTAGATTAGCGTCTATACTGCGAGGGAAGAAACTACGCATAATGTCTAATCAACGTATCTATAATCACTTAAACATCTAGTGATGAGCCAATAACTCAGTCAGCAAAATTTTGCTCTCACCAAAAGTTAACAAACAGACAGAGAGACAGAAAAACTTTTATAATATTAGTGTAGTAATCATAGAATATAAATATTTACAGAAAATACACATAGCATCAAAGCTGTCAATTACCTCTTGTGCGGCTTATCATCCTGCGAGTCCGCGACGAAGGCCTTCAGTTCGTAGTCGACCCCGCAAGGCTTGCCGGTATCGCCCGGTGCTGGCTGCAGTGTGACAGAGGCGGGGCAGTGGGGGGGCAGCTCGAAGTAGAAGGGGTGCGCCGCGGGGCCCAGCTTGCGGACCAGGCGCTCCTGCAGCCGCGTCAGCGGCCGCTTCGGAGTGCTCGTCACTGGGTAGATCTGAAAACAATGAGTTATTGAATTATTTTGTTTTAGATTGTTGGTAACAACGCCACCCAGACCCGACATTATACGCTGCACTCCCAAACCTCACGTCGAGGATAATATCTCAGATATTATGATCTTCGAGTTCTGTAAACCTTCTGTACTTTCTCATGAATAAATAAATTATTATTATTATTATTATTCGACCATACGCCATTCGTCAATAACCCCCACGTTTCGTTGCTTTTAGTGCAATTTTAATTCTTTGATGATTCTACAGTCTAAAAAGTTTGAAGTCCCAGCTGGATCTTCTGATCTCTTTTATCTATATATGGACTTTTGTATGCCACTACAAATTAGCGAAAATTTGTGGAATAAATAAATGAAACAAAATGAGTGCAGAAAATAATATAGCATCAAAACATCTAACACGAAAGACTAATAGAAAGATGAAATATGGAATGTAAATGGTCAATCCAAAAAATATTATGGTTTCTTAGATTAAGCATTAAGAACATTTTAAATAACAAATTGAAGCAACAAAAATTCAAATGTTCCTCCAATCCAATTACCTGTTCAGCTGCGAGGTAGAGGTCCTTTCGGAAGGTAAGCCCCAACACATCCAGATCCTCCCGTCCGTATCGGAACGCAGCGAGGACATGACCGAAGACCTTTCTGTCTTTTACGTATTCTGGGTCGATTAACACTACCCCGTCTGAAATTAAGTAATAGTCAATTAGAAGTGCCTAGTGCTACTGCTTGTTGTTTTCTCTTTTTTTTTTAGTGTGGTTAATCTGACTTTGCTCATCCGGAGACGTATTACCAATTACCATGATTATCTACGCCTCTGGTACGACGTATTTCTTGTAAAACGATACGACGTAATACATGTTACTTCATTGTATTATTTTGTTATACTTAGTACCTGTATGTATTCTGTATTTATAGTCAAATATAATAAGCATAATCAACTGAGGATTTCAATTATATTATGATTCACATTCTATATGGAATGTTTTCTATTTTATTTTATATTTTTGTGGATAGAGTAGGATTTCTTATCGGCTCTACTTATTGTTAAATAATTGGCCACGAGTAATCGCCAAGTAACATTAATCTATGGAAGTGTTAAATAAGTGCCAAGACTTTCGTTTGATTACTATCTACTTTTTCTACAATACAACAAATGTTTTGCAAAGAAATCATTGAGTATTTAAAGATAAAACATCAAAGTTTACGGGATTAATTCATAGACATGTTATAAGTTTTAACTCTAACTAAACCCCATTTAAAACCATTTAGATTTAAAATGGGGTTTTCGATCTGGCTTTTGTAGAATGAGATACAAACGAAAAAAAGAAAGAGCAAAGGGTAAAGTTTGCTGAAGCATAATATTACTAAGTATTAGTATTATTCCACATTTAAATACTATTAATAAAAAAAAAACATTTTAATTCTTCAGTACTCACCAATTGGGTCTACGTGTGTGATATGGTCTACGAAGTCTCTTTTCCCTAAATACACTGTGATCTGAAAAAAAAGCATTTACATATTTAGTTTACATTCCCTTTATTTATTTTAACACGTATACTGTCTAAAGCGTTACACCAATCATTCATCTATTCCGGTATTTCTCAGATTAGTAATATAGCCTTAAACACGTCAAATTTTACTGTTTGACCTCGATTGCCTTACTATAATTAGGTTGGTACCCAAATATGCCGTGTAGCAAATATGTGTGCCGTGATAGCCCAGTGGATATGACCTCTGCCTTCGATTCCGGAGGGTGTGGGTTCGAATCCGGTCCGGGGCATGCATCTCCAACTTTTCAGTTGTGTGCGTTTTAAGAAATTAAATATCACGTGTCTCTAACGGTGAAGGAAAACATCGTGAGGAAACCTTCATACCAGGGAATTTTCTTAATTCTCTGCGTGTGTGTAGTCTACCAATCCGCATTGGGCGTGGTAGACTATTGGCCTACTCATTCTGAGAGGAGACTCGAGCTCAGCAGTGAGCCGAATAAGGGTTGATAAGGACGACCCAAATATAAAATATTCCAAATTACATAACCAATTATTATTTGTCAACGGGTCAAATGGCATCAGTTTCGCGTACAATATTGATAACTTGAGAACTAGTTAATTACCATCTATTTGGTATGTATTGCTATTCCATAGCGATATTAGATATCTTATTAGTTTCAGAAGAGTAATTACGAGTATGTTATACGAGTATTATTTAACGCCCAAAACTTTTGTCTATGCCTACGTATATTTTCAATGTCAATAGACAGTAGGTAACCGATAAAATCTTTTTAACAACTTTCGGCTTTTCGCGGATGATAGCAAAATAAATAAATCATTATATAATCATGATGAACTTCCGTAAAGTAACGCTGCATGCTTCAATCAAAAAAAAGGCTGGTGTGTTTATTAATTTGGCATCCATGTTCGTTGCGTTGCCACATCTTTCTAAACTACACGTTTAATGTTGTGAGTCCACTCAATGGTGGCTTCAGCAAAACAGCGCTTTCCGACACGGGGTCGCCAAATACCTTGGCACGCAAACATTCATCGGCTTTTCGAATTATTGAACTGTCAGTAACTTTAGTTCTTCTGCGGATATCTGTATTTCTAATCCTCGTAGAGATCGCCAATCACGGTTTAATTGCCAGTTAAAAGATTCTGAACCTTCTGAGGCACATAGAGTAGCTATGACTACAAACCCACCTTTCCATTGGGCGAGCTCTTCTTGAAGACGCGCGTGGCTTGCCGCTGCTTGTTGCTGCCCCCGTCGTCCATGGTGACAGGGCGCCCGCCGCAACACTGCAACAATATACAACCATCAATACACACCAGGAGTGTAAGGGGGAGGCTAGTACGGGGTGTAAGAGGGAGGCTAGTGCCAGTCAGCCTCCCCAACTGCCAACCTCACCTTCTCGTGGTGCAGATTGACCGACGAGGCTCTGGCGACCGACTAATGGCGGTATAACCATTCTTAACTTCTTATTTTTATAAATGGCACTGGCACCGGTGCAGAAAAATCCAGCCCTGCGAATGACCAACCCGCATGCCCAGCGGGGTCATTCTATAGGGACCTTAGTATGAATAAATGGTCCATGCAAAAGGCCTATGTCCAGCAGTGAACGTCTATCGGCTTTTAAGGTAAGGTAATACACACCACGTCATTTCTCGCTGACCCGATATGTCGAGGTATTAGTATTGGCCGTCATTCGCACGAGAGTTTATTTTAACGGAAGTTTAAAAAGCGTTCAAATATAGTATGAAGTTAAATGAAGGTCGCATTTCCAAAGCCCAAAATTTAAAATGCAACACTGCTGGAAAAAAAGCGTCGTGTTTTAAAAACACTGTCGTGTTAACATGTACGAATGCGTTTATTGTATTTGATCGCTTTTTTAACGTCCGTTAAAAAGACCCTCGTGCTAATGGGGGCTTAGTACCCAATAATAATAGCACGAGTATAGTCCACTAGTATTACTTAATCACTATTTTGAATAGGCACTGTCCACTTTTCGTTATCGGGAATCGAATACGTGTCAGCATTGTTGATATCAGTTTTGTTCTAAATCCATTTCATACACTAAATACTATTTATAAATACACTACGCTAACACATATATGTACATATATCGGTTGGGTATATTCCCAAGGAAACAGAAAACCCGCTATTAGTTACTAAGTATACAAGAATCTAAGCGAGGAAATACCTACCGACCGTGTATCTAAGTTATGCGGTTTCAGAGTCTTTAATTCATAAGAAGTCGACTGAAAACCGCGAATGAATAAAACAATTGAAAAATATGAAGAGGTTTCTCACTAAGAATGACTAGGAATAAAGAAATTCAAGTCATTTTTGTAGTTTTAAACGTTTTATTTTATATGTTGTAAACATTTTATGTTAGAATCGGGTCGAAGAGGTAATTTAGGATTTAATTATATTTATATCATATAAATCATAATCTATACTAATATTGTAAAGCTGAAGAATTTGTTTGTTTGTTTGTTTAAATGAACGCGCTAATCTCAGGAACTACTGGTCCGATTTGAAAAATTCTTTCAGTGTTAGATAGCCCATTTATCGACGAAGGCTATAGGCTATATATTATTCCCATATTCCTACTTGAACAGGAACCACGCGGGTGAAAGCGCGGCGTCAGCTAGTAAAATCTAATAATCGCGGCAGATATCATATGGGATCATATTGTTGAATACCTCAAGAATGGTCCTTTATATTGGATAGGTACCTACGTTTAGAGCAACCCACATTTTTTAATAGGTTTAATACAGGATTCAAAGCCATATTCTTTAAACACTTGCCTTTTTTATTTACAATTTCGTGTCTGTACATGAATGAAATCCGATACAATTGTGTCCAAACATTGATTATTCAGAAATTCATCAATTTGACTTGGGAAATGACTCACACACACTTTTTTATAATTCATATAAAATAATGTGTGTGAGGTAGAGATTCATATATTCCTATATCTGATACGCCGGCTAATGAGTGTTTCAAAACCGATACCTACATATTAGTTGATTGGATTGATTGGAGTAGGTACCTTGTTGTATCCATAGAACTTGTTTAAGATACTCATTATATCATATTGTCATACATAACATAATCGTATTGTAAATGCGAATGTCAGTTGGTCTGTTACGGTATCACGCCTAAACCTAATATATAGTGATAGATCTGAAACTGATGGAAAACTACATTGTCGAGTTACATAGGTAAAGTATTAGGTATTTCCCAAATAAAAAAAAATATAAAAAACGGAAATATTCCGCTAGTTGTTAAAATACCCAAAAATGTTGAAAATTTTGTCGATATGATTAATTAGGTAGGTAAATCATTAATACACGCATGAATGTGAATATTATCCTTAAAGCTCATTAAACGTTTACGTATGTAGAATTATAATTAGAAATGTTATCGTTCATGTTGTCAAATGTTTACATGGTCAAAACACTAATGAATTATAATTATTAATTAATTATTATCCATTAATATTTGCTCAATAGTTTTGCACGGTAAACATAGACGTCCACTGATCCGTATCATACGTATCGGATGCATCGCATTAAACTGATTTTAGTATTCTTTGTATAGAAAATCATACAAGTGCGTCCACTGATCCGCAACGTACGCATCGCATTGAATGGATTTTATTCCGTTTGATGCGATGCGTCCGATAAGTACAATGCGGATCAATGGACGCCTACCATAATGGGAGGACTTAACACCCACTCCTGACACAATGGAGTGGAACGGAAATTTTGTTCATGTTAAAGATATGGCAAATTTTGAAAAAAAAAAAAAAACACAAACGCTTCTCGTAGACACAGTAGAGCCGCAAACATGCGCTGCCCTACACCCGATGCATTCCACTTAAGGTCAGGTGAACCATGAAACATCTGCTAGTACCAAACTACTACAAAATATACGAATAGGTTTGTCGGTGAATAACAAACAATAAAGCTTCAAGTTTTTATATTTTTAATTAAAAGACCAAGCAGATGGTCCAACAAAGTCCACAGTTTACAAACGCACGCGAGGAATGCGTCTTACAAAATGCTTCCCTGCGCTGGCCTATTCAATAATTTGGTCTTTATTATCAACCTATTAAAATAATCATCAAAGCAACCGAGAAATGTCATCTACCTACTGTACGATATCAACGAAGGCTTGTCAGTACGCACCGGATGATATTTGTTACATAGAATCTCAATTCCGTTGAAGTTAACTAACATATGTCAAAGTTAGTGAATTAGCCAGCTTTAATAATCAACTTGAGGCGTAGGTGGCCTACCGGCATCCATACCCATCAGTAGAACACAGCACAGAAATAATTATAATCAAAATTCATTTATTTTAATGTAGGCTTAGTTAAAAGCACTTTGAAGTTTCAAGTCATCAAGTTTGACTTTTTTTTCCTGCCAGTCAGAACGGAACCGCTATGCATTTCTTCGTATCATCAAGTTTGACTATTTGTAAAGAACCGATTCGGATCATCACGCCGATATTACTTCTCCGGACAAACACTTTTACAAAAAGCTCTACAACTGCTTATGTATTTATAATCCTAAAAATTATAATTAAAAAGTTTAATTACAAATCTACCTGCAAAATGTTAGGGTAGCATCTTACTAAATCCTTCACAAAGTTAATAAACAAAATGGTACCTTGCTCGGAAACTTCATTTTCGGTTTCAAAGTCATCGCAAAATTTGTAATCTCCTCACAATAAAGCAACTGCACTAATACTTCGCTTTCACTTCCAAACCTTAACAATCGTCAGTTAAAATTTAGTAATCTTCACTAAAACACTAATTACGTAAATTACTTAATCAGAATTAATGTCATTAAAAGCTAATATTTATATATAATACGTATTTAATATTGTTATAATAATTATTACTATTGGTTATGTATTCTGTTCACAATGGAGGTAACTTCTCGACTGGTAACTTAATTGCGAAACCACATGGATAAATACCTTTATTTATTTATACGCAATGTAAACAATTACGTACATACCATGTAGGTACCTATATTTTCCTGTAGGCCATCGCACTGTGCGGCACATACACTGATAGTGTGATCGGAATTATTTGTAGTTTGTTTAGTTTTCCAGAAAGCATGCATAACGTCAAATTTATGGCAAAAACTAGGTGTTTCCCGTGACTAGAAGTTCCTAGTTACGAGAAATTGTACTAACAATACACTCTTTTTCTCTGCCTAGTCAATAGTAATTGTCGATTGTTGTAGGTTCTCCTTACAAACTTTCTTTCCCTTGTTTTTTCTTTTCAAGTTAGCCCTTGACTACAATCTCATCTGATGGTAAATGATGATGCAATCTAAGATGGTTTTTTATGACAAAAGTTCGAGTTATCTTTGTATCAAAATTGATATAAACCTTACGGTTTCGGGCTAAATATCAATTAGTTAATTCAAGAGATAAGTAGATCCTTTCTTTCCTTTCTTTAAATATTTTATTTAAGGTTGTCTGGAGGAGATCGCTTTTAGCGATAAGACCGCCTTTGCGCATCTTACTTTTCTATTTTTTTTTTCTCTTCTCTTTTTTGTTTCTTATTTGTGTGCAATAAAGAATTAAAATAAAAATAAATAATAGATATAGAGTATCTAGATATAACTCTTTTGGATTATTATGAACAAGCTGACGCCGCGCGGTTACACCCGCGTGGTTCCCGTTCCCGTAGGGATACGGAGATAATATATAGCCTATTCCTAACCTTCCTCGTTAAATGGGCTATCCAACACTGAAACAATTTTTCAAATCGGACCAGTAGTTCCTGAGATTAGCGCGTTCAACCAAACACACAAATAAACTCTTGAGCTTTATAATATTAGTATAGATTTACTAATTTGCCGAACAACATACCACAAAAAACATACTAATAAAAGCTGTAACAAACCAATACTGCTCGGAAAAAAAAACAATCGCGCAGTGGGTAATGCAAAAACCTACTCGCGGATATGGGACTTAACGAAGTCGGGACGTCTACTCGATTCACCGGATTTTCGATCGTCCGAGCGAGCGACGACAATTAGTCAGGAATCAGGATCTTCCGCCGTACCGGTACTACGTAACGTAGCGATAGATGTTGCTCGCGTCAGTGAGGTGAGTGAGTGAGTGAGGTACATTGACGACTCATCATTGGTATTCCACGCATGCACGACCATAATTCAGTCAATGTGTAGACTGCAATCGGATACGCTGCAATATATTGTTTGCAATTTGCAAGAAGTACCTACCTTCCTACGTTTGGTAGAGATAACTGTTCAGTGTGCAAATGGGAAAGGCTTTTATTTGCAGTACGACCGTTTTGTGACAGAGCTCATTCGGGTAGTGTTTCGGCTGTTGCTTCATCCTTATTCATGATGCCAGGTATCGTCGCAGTGTTTTGATATGTAGTTGGTTGTCAGTGTACCTAGTTACAGTACGTTGAACGCTATTTGAAGCTTTGTAGGACGGGTTCCTAGCGGTTGTGTGATTAAATGGAGTAAACAGATGAACATCTCGGATCAATTAGCTTCTACAGGACTTGTATCGCATTTAAATTCATCAACAAAATTGTCAGTCTTTTTTTGAGGGGACGAGGTAAACTCACACATCGAACATATTTAACACCAATAAATATATCCTTTGTCCTTACAACAACTATTAATTTGAAATTGTAATACATACACGTATAATTTTAACACAATGAAACATCGATTCTATGGTCGCAGTTTGTATGAATACGTTAGATCATGATCATATAATTTTGACTGAGGTGTAACCTCTAGCGAGGCAGGTCCTGCTAAGGTCTGAGCACAGCATCTGTAAAGAAGCCATCTTTAGGGTCCGTCCACTATTATTATGAAGCCGAACTGACTTCCCGGAATATATAGATTAAACAACAATTAGAAAGTACAGTAATAAACTAAACAAAAATTGATACCACCACCTCACAACACATTTATTTCATTACAGTAACCAAAAAAAAATCTGATCAAAGCAGACTTATCATCTGTAACTCACAAAGCTGTAGAAATCGGATTAGCTTTCTCGTAGCGTTGGTGGAATTTGTCACACAGTTTCAACGTTTACGTAGGTGAGTGACGTTTCCTCGTTTTAAGACCGGGTTAAAACGAGGAAACTTAAACGTAATTTCATACTGGAATCGTTATCAAAATGTTCGACGAATTATGGGCGTATTGCGCCAGCGGCACGTCCGAAATGGGCATTTTTGAATAATCAAGGGAACCACAATGACGTTAATTTGGTAATAGTACAAAACAATTTCCGACAATGAGTTTATTATGGTATTGTCAGCGAAAATCAGACAAATCCGAAAAAACAATTGACGTACCAAGCAGATGCACCGATTGATGGTAACTGAAAACCCACCCTATACAAACAGAGCAAAAGTTCACAGGGAACGCAAAGAAAGGTACACGTCCTACAAAATTCTGCCCTATGTCCATCAATCTGAGGCGTAGATGTTAAGCTCCATGTGCCTTAATCACACCGACAACCATGCAATTCAGTCCGTAACATAGGCAATGTTGCTTGGCATCAGAAATAAGCATGACGGTAAGACTTCCCCAGACAAGCAAGATTCCCCCATACACCATGCCAACCAGCAATTGATGGATAACGATAAACAAGCAAGACGACCTTTATCGTCTTGCTTGTTTATCGTTATCCAGGCGATATAATAGGCGCAATTGGTGGTGCTGTAGCCACAGCATCACCAACCCCTCTATTGAGAACCCTTAAAGAGGTCTTTAGTAATTTCGGGTTACTAGGACTTTATTATTTATAAATTGGTTTAGGTCTGGTCTGGTGGTAGGTATCGGTTGTGGCGAATTACCACCCCACCGACTAAGACGCTCCGATAGAATCCCGCGTAGAAACCGTCAGAGTTATGGCAATAAAATTGTACCTTTTGGAAGTAAACCCACTTCCATCTTAGCCTGCGTCGTCACTTGACATTAGGTGAGACTGCAGTCAAGACTGTCAAGACTGCTGACCTTGCCATTAAAATGAAAAAAAATCATTCATAAGCACTTACGATATCTCCTGCGCGGCTCCAGGGCTCTCAGAAGTCCTCACGCTAGCATGCGCAGCCGCGCCGCCCTGCAACAACAGACGAAACTGTGTTTAAAACTGTAGCGGTTATCTATAACCAGCGACGTAACTATAGGAGCCATCCTATAGACATGCCGCTGGCCGGATCCGTCGCAACGGGGCCTCTTGCTAATTATCTATATCTATACTAATATTATAAAGAGGTAAAGTTTGTAAGTTTGTAAGTTTGTCACATTTTTAAATGGGGTAATCTTCGGAACTACTGGTCCGATTTTAAAAATTCTTTCACCAGTAGAATGCTACATTATCGGGGAGTGCTATAGGCTATATTTTATATTGGTATCATATATATTAGCCGAGTTATCACAGTTTTTATCATACAGGTCGGACTGAAAATCCTCTTAAACAGACTTATTCGCATGCGCTGCCTTAACTATTGTGTAAAATTTAAATTAATGTATGGAGACTTAATGTATCTTTAAAAGTTCTACAAAAAAGTCCGCGACACCATATATCTATCTTCTATATATTAGAAGATATAGTACCTTTTGTGTTTTAAAAATTATTAATTTTATATACTTAGGTTTACGTCATTATTTATACAACTAAACTTTAATCCTTATTAAAATAAATTATTTAATAATCACAAGGATATTATGGAGATAAGATTTGCCCTTTACAGTATGTTGATTACTTAAATAGTTTCGGAGATAATACAAAATTTCTAAAAGACGCAGAAATTCCGCTATATGACGCCCGGCGCTTTCATTTACGTAGTTCCCGTTCCCGTGTGAA
The DNA here is from genome assembly GCF_947172395.1 of Bicyclus anynana. NCBI lineage: Eukaryota > Metazoa > Arthropoda > Insecta > Lepidoptera > Nymphalidae > Bicyclus > Bicyclus anynana. Next base: position 16,921,151 of record NC_069083.1, read on the forward strand.
TATGGGGATCAAACATAGCCTATGACACTCGCAAATAACGTAGCTTTCTATTGGTAAAACAATTTTCCAAACCGGTCCAGTAGATCCAGAAATTACCTCCTACAACCTTTACACGAACTTTACCTCTTTATATTATTAGCATAGAAGTCTCTATTTCTCTTGGTCATACCGCCACTCTCGAAGGACTGGACCGATTTTGCTAAGGGTAGGAGTAAGATAGAGAAGTTACAGGGTAGGGTAAGGTACGGGTACGGAAGCGTAGGGGTAGTGTAGGGGTAGGGTAGGTTTAGGGCCGGGTTTAGGGTAGTGGTAGGGTAGGGGTAGAGGTAGGGTAGTGGTAGGGTAGAGGTACGGGTAGGATAGGGAAGTGGTAGGGTAGGGGTAGGCTAGGCGTGAGATAGGGTTACGGGTGGGATAGGGGTAGGAAAGGGATAGGGTACGGGGAGGGTAGGGGTAGGATAGGGGTAGGGGTAGGATGGGGGTAGGGGTAGGATGGCGGTAGGGTGTAGGTAAGGTAGGGGTAGGGTAGGAGTAGGTTTGGGGTAGGGTAGGGGTAGGGGTAGGGTAGGGTAGATGTAGGGGTAGGGTAGGGTAGATGTAGGGGTTGGGTAGGGTTGGGGTAGTGGTAGGGTAGGGGTAGTAGTAAAGTTGACATCGAAATTTACGCGGACGAAGTCGCGGGCGTCCGCTAGTCATGATATATTATACTTCTCATCAAAATAATCGAAACAGCCCGCAGGTACTTTTCAGGCAGATTGTTTCGATATAAGGGTGTAAGTAATGATACCTCAATAAGTGGTACGCATTGAGTAAAATAAATGGCCGATGTCGTCCAAAACACGAAACAATCCTGTGATATAAGCTTAGTTGCTCTCAGGGTACGAAATGTCGAAATATTATGTAATCGCAAGGGATTTAAGAGCTTGTGGGCCCCAGGTGTAATGTATCGTTAAAAAAAAAAAATATAACGATTATTGTGGGGCCCAATCAATGAATCTTCCACGGCTCTAAGATGCCATTGTAAGTCCACTGTTATGGTAGTGTAACGATGTTTTTAAAACTTAAATGTGCGAGTTTCGAGTTCATGAAGTTTAGTGGAAGCGGTAAACATAAAGAAAGTCGCTTGGCAACTTCATGGATGACACTACCATGATATGCGGGCGACGGAGAGGGAAGGACTGCGCGGGAGTGAAGTCGTGCGCGTGGGGCAGGGGCTGAAAGTGGGGTGCATCAGTTGTGAGTTTATGTCATCGTTATGCCCGCCTCTCCGCCCCTGCGGAACATATATGCGGAACATTAGTATGATTTTCAGTACTACATACTAGTATGATTGAGAAACGGAAAAAGCTTTCAGAACATGTTACGCATCACATAGACACACCTACTCGTATGACGAAATGTAAATAAACAATTGCTGATTTGGAAACATTTAAGCCTACCCCACGTTACGTCGAAATAGGAAAAACAACGCATGACACACGCCTGCAGTGTGGTGTGTCGTTACACGCACGTTCTTAGTGAAACCAAGTTGCATTCTGTGACTTATTTTTATCATTTCCTTTAAACTTCTGGTAATTACAAGAAAAATGTCATGTCATGTCTGGCTGTCCAGATATAGGTACCCTATCTGTGAAATCTGTCCTTATGTCATCATCATGATGATGATGATGATATAAGCTCAGATTTCAGATCATTGACAACCCATATTCGGCTATATGTTGAGCATGAGTCTCCTCTCAGAAAGAGAGGGGTTAGGTTTTAGTCCACCATGCTGGTCAAATGCAGATTGGCAGACTTCGCACACGTATTAAGAAAAATCTCAGGTATGCAGGTTTCCTCACGATGTTTATCGTTCACCGTTTGAGACACGTGATATTTAATTTCACAATACAAGCACAATAATGCTTATGTAGGTAAAGCAATTTTTTCTCCCCATTAATAGCCGAACTGTGGAGCTATTCTGGAGTTTACGTTAGCGATTTTATTTTTACAGATGTAGATAGGGTAACTAAAAACTAAGGAAAAAGTTATGTAAAACAGTGCCGTAATTTTTGATTGCGGGTATGTTCTGATGAAATTGTAAAACCACATGAATTAGGTCAATTAACAGCTAATGATTTACCTATATACAAGAGTCACGGTTATAAGCAACTAATGGCAACAAACAAAACAAAAAATGCGCGCACGTGTGTTCACGCACGCTTTTTCCTCAGTCGCGTATTTCATCAGCCTCTCTGTTATACGTCTGGTCCGCTACCTGCATTCCGTGTAAATTTATCGATGAATTCCGCTATAATTATTGATAACTAAATGTTTAGATCACGATATTAACCTTGGTTTAGAGCCATGTGGCGTGTTGACTCAAAGTTTATTATTGCGTTAGCCGTTTCGGTCGACTAACTATTTAAAGCCTCGGAACATAGTCTAAAAAAGCTTTCTGACTTAAATAGCGAGATAATCAACTGGTCTTTTAGCCACTTAAGATTCTCTATTTTTGGTCTATTAGTCACTTAATTATAATTAAGATAATAACAGCATTTGCATCCGCAAAGCCTGTTGTTAACGAAAATCAAAATGTCAAACAAAAAGGGTTAGAAATTTTAATCATTTAGCATTAATTCATAGTGAAGTCGAAATGACATGACTTAAGAATCATTAACAATAGCTAGATGGTAATTTTCGTGTATATCCACTAAGGTTACCCAAAATTAGAGAATAGGCCAGCAAGACATCTGAGTGACATTTCTTAATTGTCTATTTATGTAGGAGAAATTTCTCGAGTGGGCATTTATATCCCAGTTCCGTTAAAATTTCGTTAGTTTTAGTCAAATGCTTTTTAACAATCCTTGGGGATTTCTTACGCATGTTTTCTTTAATGGAAGCCGCCTAGTTTCCGCAAAGGGACCATTGTTATGAAGTATTACTTACTTACATTTACGCTAATTTAAGCCTACAGCTGTGATTATGGCTAATGGATTAATGTTGGAGCGCGTACGGTATAAAAATCAAACGTGGCAGGAAACACGGACGCCATGCTATTACAGAATTACACAGTAAACAATGAGTAAAGTAATAACCTAAAAAATATGACGATAACACAAATTGTGCAAATAAACAGGGATCTGCGCGACGTACGCGCGAGATAAAACATAACCGGCATATTTATCATTTATCAACTGCGTGTTTATAAAACAGACAAGTTTAAATTATATAATAATAACTACTACGCCCGCGAATTCGTACGCGTGATATTTAGTTTTCACAAATCCCGCTGCAACCATGACTTTTTCGATATTTCGTGATGTGATATTTCGCTTTTATTATCTATTAGATTTATCTATTCTTTTTTATTTTGTATTAGATTTGTGTATTGATGTGTTGGTTCACTATACCGAAGCTTCATTACACAAAAATAAACTACACTAATAGAACTTGAAAAATAATTACCAAATAAAACGCGCTAAATCTATAAAATGCGAAACTGTCACAAACTAAAACCACCGATCGAAGCTAATTGGCTGCGGCGATGAACAGACAGACAGGGGACTTTGTTAGGGATCATTAGGGCGCAAATTACTATTAGAAATGAAACAATAAATGACAAAATACAACAAATAGGATCGAAAGGTGAGATAATGCTGATGGACAAGATAAATCATATAAGAACACAAATAAATCGACGAAAAGACAAAGATAGAAGAAAGACCTCTTTTAATAATACCAAGGTTATTCTAATACCAAGGTTAAGTAGCAAGAGTAGATTAACAGTATTAAGAGTATTTGCACTACAAAGGCTACGTAAGATCCTTGTGGCGCTACATAAATAGTGCCGAATATGCATCGCGTCACACAAGGCTTATCGATCAGTTGCACAATCCTGCAATTATAATGTGAAGGTCATTTGGATTACCGTATAGGCAAATAGCTTTGTTCACCGTGAAATGAAACTGTTCATTTATTTTGAAATGAAGTCTATGGATGGTAACTATATTTAGGCTGCAGTTATTAACGACAAACCTGAATTTAAAAACTTCGTGGTTCGTGGAGTTTTGGGTCTATTGCACAATCACTAAGTATTGATTTTATTTTTAAAAGCCTTATTCCGGGATAATCGAAGCCTTATTCCTGGTTATAAGTAGGTGACTCTGTCTGATCGACAAGCAGTATCGCTTTATTTTGATCGAGTTTAAAGTAGAGCTTCAGATTAGGGCATCAGCGCAATGTAAGATCCTTGCTCTCTAAGGTGATCATGGTGACGTTTTGCACTTAAGATCTGCTGGCCTATACACTAATTTGGTATTTATATCCATCATTATATTCATCAAGGGTTGTCAATAGCCATCGGATGACATTTGTTACATAGAATCTCAATTCCGTGTATGTCAACTAACATACGTCAAAGGTAATGAATTAAATAGCCTGCAAGAGTGTAATTTGCTTCTAGACGGCTGTATATGTATTCTCTTGATTCAGATATCCCATTTTATTACCTAAGCTAAATTGTTCATTAACTTTTTTCATGTTATTTAGATCAACATACCACATATCTCTGTTTATATATTTTCCATTTATATTTTGATTACTTACTTATTGAACATCCGACTGTGACCCCACCTTGATTCGAGCCTTCTTGAATCCCACACCTAATACCCGCCCGAAAATGTTATTTAGGGGACAAAACATGTCAATGAATCGGCATCTTTTCTGATCCTGATTAAATCTTACTTGTAAAGGCCATCGACGGTACTTACAAAGTATCTTACTTATTAACGCTTTGAGCATTTAAATGAATTCTGATTCATAATAAGGCTCTACATTTTTGTTGATAAGGAGAGATTTTTAAATATAAATAATATTCCTCTTTTCTCTACGTCTTAACGAAAATACCCGTAAAATGTAGAACAAGGATCTAACGACCGATATTCTGAAATCTTTCTCATTTCAGTATCATTCAGATATTGAGATTTTTAATAACCTTGTTTACACGGTACCAGTTTCATGCCTAAAGAGAGTGAGCACAAAAAATGTTATTGGTTTGCATCTAAACAATTTCATAGAACAAACATCTAATAATTATAATCAGGGATTACTTGAGAGGGATTTTAATAGCTCACTCGTCATGTCATTCAGTGACGATTAATTTAATTGAAAACATTTTCTTAATATGAATAACTAAAATTATTCCTTATCAAACTTTCGTTCGAAATACCCCTCGGAACGACTCTGAATTGGCGGTACATTTTAATTAATGATTCCAGCAAAGCTTCCTCTTATATCGAGTTGATGATTGCTTTCGCGTACAATGAAACTAATTAACAAATTAATGTGAAACACACTATGAATAATATGTTCGCTCGAATTAATTAATTTCACAGCTTTTACGTAGTTCAGTCATTATGACGGTTTACGTGTGGCAATGGAAATATTTAACATAATAGGTACGGAACTATTTCTCATGTGACTCGATAGTGTTCATAGAATTCTGCACAGCGTGTATGCAATTATCCTGTTTGCACTGCATCATTACGACACGCCTATTTTCTAGTGTTGCGTTGAATTGTATACGGAAACTTTTAAGACCTAGAACTATTTATTGCATCATAAGTGACGCATAGACTAGACACTAGACTGGCATGTTATTCATCAGTTTGTTTTTCAAAGAGCAGTGTATGTTTTTGGAGTTTACTCCTTAAGAATCGGTTTTTCATATATGGCCCCCGGTATGAAAAAAATATGGGCAGTAAAATTCGATGTACGGATGACAGCGTTACGTTTTTTGTGCGCAACCTATTCTGCGCACCTTACACAGGCGTAAGTATTGAGACCAAATTGAGACGTATATGCTTCGGGGCATCATACACCTATATACACAAACAGTCGATCTGAAAGAGTAAACTCCATTCGTGCATCGGAGTTGATAGACACTTCTTTTTTTTCAAAGAGCTGATTTTTTTTTTATCATATGATTTGAAATTAACCTTTGATACTGAACCCACTAATGTTATCTAACGATTCGGACTAAAAAATGGTACCTTTTAGTTTTATATAAAGGTACAAGATTATTTAGTCAACACATCTATCGAAACGCTAAAGTACATAGGTGAAGTTCCACCAGTTGCAATGCTACTCACACGCGACTATGTTAAATTTTTAAAGGAAAGCTTAGCTAAATATCGCTACCGAATTAAACAACGGAAACTGTTAAAAGAAAAAGTTTTTTATAAAAGGAGAATTTCCAAAAGGTTTTGATAATCCCATAATTAAATGGAACGTCTGAAAAGCGACCAAAAATTTTTATAACAGCAAACAATAGCTATTAAACAATATAAAGAAGAATTATAAACTCAAATTACAATTTAAGAGGGGATTAATTAATTCGGATTTCGTCGAATATTCCTTTTAATTGAAAGCTGAGAATAATGAAGCAATAAATGTCTAATGGATATCTTCTTGAACTAAGCTTTAAATAATACGTAGCGTCAACCAAATTACGTAAAAGGTTCCCACAATTTGAATAAGCTCGCCAGTGTCGCCTTATTAATTTAATACGAAATAATTCGAAGCCTTAATAGCTTAAGGGGAGACCGTAAGCCTAAAGAAAGGCTTTAAGCTCGATTTCACTTGTTGCTTCATTAAGGGGTGTCGGAAAACGTCACATTCTATACTTTAAAGTTTTTCTTTTTTTTTATTCTTTACAAGTTAGCCCTCGACTACAATCTCACCTGATGGTAAGTGATGATGCAGTCTTAAGATGGAAGCGGGCTAACTTGTTAGGAGGAGGATGAAAATCCACACCCCTTTCGGTTTCTACACGGCATCGTACCGGAACGCTAATCTCTTGGCGGTACGTCTTTGCCGGTAGGGTGGTAACTAGCCACGGCCGAAGCCTCCCACCAGCCAGACCTGGACAAAGGGTCCAGGGTTCGAATCAGGCCAACAAAAAAAGCGATACTGGGTTTTTCTTACTCTGGAAAATAAAGAAAATCTGGTAGTGCGTCAACGAGCACGTAAAGCCGTCGGTCCTGCGCCTGATCTTTCACCGGTCGTGTCGGTTTGCCGTCCCGTCGGACTATGAAAGTGAGTGCACCAGTGCTTGCGCATGCACTTGTGCATTATAATATCTCCTGCGTACATTGCTAATCTTATCATAAGTTGGCCGCCGTGGCCGAAAAATTAAAAAAAAAGCAATTCGGTCGGGAGCATTATTATGATGTAATATAACCGTCTCGTTGGTTGGTTGGTTAGTGGTTAGCTTCGGATCACGCGGTCCTGGGTTCGATTTGTAGGTCAGGCTACTGCGCTTTTATTTCTTGTAAGATTTTTTCGGAATAAAAATATTTAGAGTTCCACCGTGCCTCGTAGTTAAGTCGTCCGTCATTATCGGTTTAGTCGATAGTGGTCGTTAATGAATTAAACACACTAAGTCCGCCAACCCACATCGTAGCATCGTGGTGGATCTAAGCTTTATATTTTTTATATCCTGGTATGTATGGAGGGAGGCTTGGCTTTTGTGTGCCATTAAAATACTCATTAAAATACCGTTTTCACTTTAACAAACTCATAAGCACATTATGTATAACATTTTCGTTCGACACGATATATACTTAAAATACTTTACCAATTAATCTGTGTAATTACTGCCATTATCACGAGCTACACACATTACGAGCATATTATGTTTCTGATAACGATATTACATACAAGTACGAAACATACTCGTATTGTAGTACCTACGTAAAAAGAGGTTAAGGCCTCATTCACACGAGAGTTAATAAAGCGATGCGTTAAAACCCAGCGTTGGCGGGCGTAGCGTATAGTATGTAGTTGAAGGAAGTCCAACGCCCAAAATTGAAAAGGCAGCACTGCTCGATAAAAAAGCGTCGTGGTTAAAAAACGCTGTCGTGTAACGTACTTGGGAATGCATTTGTTGTATTTTAACGCTTTTTTAACGTCCGTTGAATAACCTCTCGTGCGAATGAAGGCTAAACGTTGACATAAGTGTGTCTGTGACACCGTAGTTCCTAAAGGGATTAACTGATTTGGTTGCGGTATTTTTTTATTTTAAAAATTGTTTTGCAGAGATCATGTCAGTGAGTTAAAGGTAGTTAAAAGAGCAGATTCTACTGATAAAAGCCGGAATCAAAATCAGCAGTTGCTGATTAAAAAAAAAAAAAACAAACAACAAACGTGCCGCAAAGCAATTATAACTGGCGTCTTCTAAAATTAAGGCCGTGTAATAAAAATAAGCACTCAAATAACCCCAACTTTCTCAGAACTGTTAGTCCCAGACGTCAAAGGAGAGGCTTTATTAAACTTAGAAACTAAGTCCTTTGAGGTAAAACTTGTTCCCAACCCATTTAATGAAATTGAAACAATAATGGAAAACTCGAGAACGGTTTATTTACCTATCAAACTGGATTATTTTAATACATCTCAGCTGATAAAAGATAATATTTATAGACCGCTGAAAGACACAACTACAATATTAATTATTTATTTTATTTAAACATCTTAGACTAATAACCTTTAGACACGCAACATCTAACAACTTTTCACTCCAAACGCAAGACACTTCTGTGACTACGTGAGCGTCAAGTCAAGAGCTAAAGGCTTAATTATATTTGTCTGACGTGTCGTGTCGTGGTGCATCAAAACAGAATCGGTATCATATTGTGTGCAACACATCAGAAGCGCTCACACGTTTTTAAAACGCGACGCTTTTTGAGGCCGTTGGAATTAGACCTTCATTTAACTTCACACTATATTTGAACGCTTTTTTAACGTCCGTTAAAAAAAAACTCTCGTGCGAATGAAGGAAAGAAAAATACTTTAATTAATTGTGTGTGAGAAAACATGGTAAGTTATACCTATTCGTATCGTACTAACTATTTAAAAATTATTTTTTATTAATTCTGGAATCCGTATTACGACTTACTTCACAATAGATTACTTTGCCGGTTCTCGGGAGAATATTACCGAGACCCGTATTGTAATTTCGCAGTGTATTTAACACTACAATATCCTCAAAATTTATTTGTCTAAGCGCAAAGCGCTCGATCCATCACAAAACAAAACACCCTACCGGGGTGGGGTTCAGGGGTGTTTGCGCGGAGAAAATTGCGAAAATGCCTTCGCGGGGATAATCAAGTCAATACTTGGGGAAAAATTTAATGTGACAGATTGTAATCAACATCATTATGTTGCTCTTCGCATTAAATTCTTTTACCTTTTCGCTTGGCCCTGTTTAGAATATTGGAAGCTTAGTCTTTTATCTTCAGACATTGTTGTGGCTGATAAATTACTCTTGCAAGATATTTTTTATTCAAAGTGACATACTCGTACCTAGGAAACTTTGCGAAGGCTTTATGTGATGGAAAATGTACTAGAATTTCAATCAATCAACTAATCTTGTATGAACATAGAACCGTACAAAGCAAATAATTTTCTTCCTATAGTCAAGCTTACCAATAAAAAAGTCACGTTCAAGTTAGTCCATCGGTCTACGAATTATGATGCCAGATATACACACATACAAATTATACCCACTACAGTTCGTTTCATGTAGGATGGTGCGGGTGACAGTTCGTGTCACTCTTGAAAGTTTGCCGCGATTCACGATAATACTACGACATACAGGCGACTGTACCCTTAGACCCAGTATAGCTTGGCTTTGACTTATTCAACTTCACAACTTCATCCCATTGGCTAGTACACAAGCAAACAAAAACTATAAGCTAACGGCGACAAACAGTATTTTTAGCCCTTTTTTTAAATATACACACATAAACCTATGATAACACCCCGTTTTGCGTCAGGGGTTAAAAAACAGAATTTTTAGCCGCTTTTTTAGTCATACAAACATAAACCTATGAAAACACCCCGTTTTGCGTCAGGGGTTAAAAACACTGGACTCATGTCTGCTTTTAAGTAAATAATGTAGATATATACGAGTCTTTAATATAATTTCTACGAGTATGAAATTTCCTCAATTCTGAAACACGTTTACAGTATATTTTAGACTTCATTATAATACAAAAATTCTCTCCCTTCGCAATATTGCGTTCGCAGTGCCTCGTTGTGGTAATTTTGCATAATATTCATGCCTCAAGGTAAAAGATCCGATATTGGCAGGAATATCAGAAAATCGCGGAATCACAATAAAAAAAAATGTGAAAAGAAAAGCTTTCAACATTTTCCCTGTATTTGCAATTCCAATCAAGTGTGTAGAGCGCGTGTGGTGAGCAAAGGTCTCCGCGTCATGCCCTTTCAGGTTTAGAGGAAATGGTAAAGTGCAAACTCATGTAATTGAGGCGCTGCCTGGTGTATTGCTTCACTTGTATATACTTCACATGTACGAGTTTCAGAGCCGTGATAGTCCAGTGGATACGACCTCTGCCTCTGATTCCGGAGGGTGTGGGTTCGAATCCGGTCGGGGCATGCACCTCCAACTTTTCAGTTGTGTGCATTTTAAGAAATTAAATATCACGTGTCTCAATCGGTGAAGGAAAACATCGTGAGGAAACCGGCATACCAGAGAATTATCTTAATTCTCTGCGTGTGTGAAGTCTGCCAATCCGCATTGGGCCAGCGTGGTGGACTATTGGCCTAACCCCTCTCATTCTGGGAGGAGACTCGAGCTCAGCAGTGAGCCGAATATGGGTTGATGACGTACGAGTTTCTATAGCGAACTCCCAAAAAGCAAAGATGATTCTTTGAAGAGTATAATTTAAAAAATTGCAATTAAAAATAATGGCGACAAGGTGGGATGCAGTTTGATAATCTATTGCCCATATCCAAAATTATATTAATGTGCTAGCTTGACTGGAATAACGATCATGCAGTCTGTAGAGAAATGCATACCTACCTGGATATGGATAGTGCTCACGGACAAGGTTTTGATTTTCATTGTTTGACTCTTGTCTTGATTTTTTTATTACTATCACACTAATAATGTAAAGGCAAAAATTTGTTATAAGTATGTATGTATATTCCTCCTTTGCACTGCGGCTACTAAATCGATTTGGCTGAAATTTGGAATGGAAATAGATTTTACTCTGGATTAACATATAGGCTACTTTTCATCCCGGAAAAATCCATGGTTCCCGCGAGATTTGTGAAAAACTGAATTGCACGCGGACGAAGTCGCGGGCGTCCGCTAGTATTCAATAAAAGTTCCATGCTGTTGGCGGAATTATTGTAAAATACCCGCAGCATAAATTACTATAGACTAGAAAGAAGAAGTTATATTCACGAGTGTGGGACGATTCCTAAAATTTTAAAGTATATCTTGTTATTCATGTATCTGGTTTCAGTAAGTTTGCAAACAAATACTTCAATAATAAACGGGACGTCAAAGAGAAGGCTGGCGAGCTATCTGCGGGATGTATGATAAGTGCATGCGGGGAAACGATCTCGACTGGAGGGCCGAGTGTTATGGTAGGCGTCCACTAACCAGCATCGTACGTATCGGACGCATCGCATCAAACGGATTTTTAATTTTACGATAGATAAAATCCGTCCGATGCGATCCGTACAATACAGATCAGTGGACGCACAGTTTGTATGACTTTCTATACAAAGAATACTAAAATCCGTTTGATGCAATGCGTTCGATACATACGATGCGGATCTGTGGACGCCTGCCATTAGGCGGCAGTGGCGGATAGTGCACCGCGTTACAACAGAGCGCAGGGGAAGGTTTGTTTATTTTCAGCATTTTCGCCGAGCTTTTGACGTTCCACCCGATCTTCGAGTAAACATTTGTGATCCTCAACTAAATACCTATTAGAGTTTCTTGGAGTTAATTAGTGAATGTTAATGTTTTATGCAATTTGAAACAACGCTAAGACATATTTATGACAGGGTTTCAGTTTCACTTGAGTCGAGTCGCAAGCGACGTTGATAACCTCATCATCATCATCATCATCAGCTCATTGACGTCCACTGGATGTAGACCTCTTGTAATGCTTGTCATGGGTCTGTAATGAGGGGCTTAAAGGCTTGTCGGGTGCTTCTTAGCTTTGTCGGTTCACACGGAAAATAATAAAATAAATCGATTCCAAAAAAACTTTTTTTTTTACAAGTTAGCCCTTGACTACAATCTCACCTGATGATAAGTAATGATGCAATCTAAGATGAAAGCGGGTTTACTTGTTAGGAGGAGGATAAAAATCTACACCCCTTTCGGTTTCTACACGACGAAAGCTAAATCGCTTAGCGGTACGTCATTGCCGGTAGGGTGCTAATTAGCCACGGCCGAAGCCTCGCACCAGCGTTAGTCCGTCCGTTACATAATTAGTTCTTACAGTAAATCATTAAAAAAAAAAAGTATAACCTGCTAGTAGTATGTTTTTACTTATAGATCATTTCAAATGAGCTTTTAATAGTTGAGAGGTACAAGAAGTATAACCCGTGTTTCTAACTTCAAACAACTCTGTAGTTGTTTGAAGCCCCCAGTATGGGGTGTATCCCTATCTAAACACACAGTACTATCTCACAAGTATTATAGAGCAAGCTTTAACGTAGTATATTATTGCTTTTACAGATCCCAGCGCTGCCTGCAGCGAACAGAGTGCTTCCGGAAAAGTGATCTCGGAGAAAGGGCCCTAACAACTACATTGTTCTGGGTTGTAGGCTGCATGATTGTTCGTTTTAATTATACTCTAGGATGATGACGATTTTTTACCTCAACGAGTTTGTGCTATCTCACCTAATATTAAGTGATATAATATTTTTTTTTTCAATCTCTACTAGATTGAAAATCATCATCAACCCATATTCGGCCCACTGCTGAGCTCGAGCCTTCTCTCAGAATAAAAGGGGTTAGGCCAATAGTCCACCACGCTGGCCCAATGCGGATTGGCAGACTTCACACGCAGAAAAATAAGAAAATTCTCTGGTATGCAGATCTCCTCGCGATATTTACCTTCGCCGTTTGAGACACGTGATGTTAATTTCTTAAAATGCACACAACTTCACAATTGAAAATAAATTATTACACTTAAAAAAGTTTGGAAAATTTAAAAAATAGACACATAATGTTTTTTAATTGACTTTTATAAGAAATCCTTTATTTTTATTAATTGAGGAATATTTATTTATTATTTCGATTAATAAGGGATTCCATGGAATTAATATTGTCATTGGTTTCGCACATTGAGTACGTCATCACTCGTAACACATTTCTCTTTATTTATGTTGTGGCTTTAAGGGATTAAAATAAAAAAACAGTAATAGTAAGTCCACGTCCACTCACAGCATGCGCTTGTTACTTACTAAGATTAGACGTGCGTGCACGTCTTTGGGTAATGACATAAAATTGTGCGTTCTTTAGTATAGAGGGGTCCATCTAACGATTTATACCGATGTGTTTAAATGATACTATAGTACGCGCGTTAACAACTGAGTCTTAGGGCCATAAATCATTTCTCTATATCTATCTCGCTTGCACTTATGGGTCTTATGGAGCCGTCTAGTGAAGGGTGTAACAATGAAAGACATATTATCGATAAGTAAAGTTTATTATCGTATCTTGTTCACAAAATTAAAAAAATTAACAATATTTGATTTAATATAATACATATTTCATATTATATAATTATTAACTAAATAAAATTAATCTTCATCTGAGTCATCAGAATCTTCGTCTTCTGCCAAATTTATTATAAGCGGCGCGTGATCTCTAATTAGAGCTTTTTGTAAATCTTTGTTTTGAAGTTCTTCGGCATGCCTAACACATTTGGCCCAGTCTTCTCGTGTGACATTTTCTATGGCTCGGTGGAGGTGATTTTCGACATCTGCTATCTTGAAGGTATTATTATTCTTCGCAACTTCTCCCTTTACTTGTGCCCAAATTAATTCTATTGGGTTATATTGACAGTGATATGGAGGGAGCCTTATTACTTCATGACCTCGTTCATTTGCCAGATGGTCTAAAGCGTAGACCTTCTGCGGGTTACTGGCTTTTACTTTTCTTATTAATTCTTCAATAATTTCGTTGCTGGAATATGGAATCTTTTTCTTTGTCAACCATTCTTGAATTTCAGCTTTCCTCGTGTTTCTTGTGGGTATCTTTTCCAACTGTATCGAATGATAGCTTGCGTTATCGACAATTATAACTGAGGGCTCTTCAAGTAGATTCAGGAATTCGGAAAACCATGCCATATATGTTTCGCCATCCATTTCTGTGTGGTAATCAGCATCCTTTGATTTCACCGCTTTAAATATTAGCTTCGCATCTGGAACGAAGCCAGTCCTTGCAGAACCCGCATGGCAAACTATTAATCTTTGGCCTTTTCCCACAGGCTGATTCTTGAAACCTCCTTCATCGTTGCTTCCAAGCCACATCCTCTTTCTTGCATGGTTTTGATTAATCCATGTTTCGTCTAGATAGAAACGTGGTCGCTGATCGTTAGTTCTTCTAAGTAAATCCAATTTCCTTAAAAAGTCCATTCTAGCACAAACAATATCAGTTCTTTCCATTAAATATTTACGTCCTTCGCTATTTTTCTTATACTGGAACCCAACCTCCTTCAGTAGTATTCTCATTGAAGTGTTGCCGCATTTAAAATCGGGTAATTGTTCACGGAATTTTTCTAAAATTTTCGCCACGGATGGATACTCTCCATTCTCATAAAATGAAGCTACAGTTCGCTTCAACACACTTTTATCAAAATCGTCAATATTAGTGACGGTTTGTGGTTTCTTAAAATTTGTTCTTGGTATACAGGTACTGCCTGATTGTGATACTTCCGTCTTGATTCGGTCCACTGTCGCTCTGCTCACACCACAAACAAATGCGGCCATTTCACGTGGTTTGTTGAAATTTAGAGAAGCCACTTTATTCGGATCACTTTTCAATTCATTGAGAAACAGGAATACGTTGTGAATCAGTGTTCGAGCTTGAGGGCTAATATCGCCATGTAATTTCTTCAGATCAACGTTAGAAAATAAAGTATCCATAGTGCGCAACGAGTAACACATGAATGTATTTATTTAATTGCAGTAAACACATTTATAGCAAAAAAAATACGCAATGCAATTACATTAGAAACCGACCAATCAGAATCGTCCAAATCATTATTGACTCATCATTAGCACGTGCGCAGGTAGCCGTTTATCGATAATTAGGGTGCGCAGGTAGGCGCGCTGCACATTCCTATCTTTTTTGACTTTTATGACCGGACGACTCAGATGATAACGCGCATACTATAATTAGCATTGTAAGTAACAGAAATGAAGACAGCCCACTGCAGTTGTTCGTCTATCGGCCATCCGCCAATATGTCGCCGCATTGTGCCTTTACAGTCGCGCGGCGCAGCTCGCTCCGACATCAGCCATTGTTATGCAGACGCTATGGTCCGTTGTTCATTGCTATTTATAAGTTGTTTGTCGCTACTTTTTAACTGCCGTTATTGATCTACGACTTACATTTGATCTGTTTGATACAGATACTGTATAAGCATATAACATTAATCTGTGGAAAATCTTCCACAGACTTTAAATTACCAACCTATTTACCTTTTACCTTAATTGTGCTAAAAATTAATTTATTATTATTTTTTATCTTTCTTTCGAATGTTATCGATGTCTTAAGGACACGCTTTGCCCCTTTAACTCAGGCTAGGGTTTCAAGTGACCTTCCTAAGTCTATAATTCTTGATGTTACTTTGGTTTGTTTAATCTTTTAGACAGGCGTGTCTATTTGGTAATCACATATACACCTTACCAGTGGATATAGATCGTGGCTAATCACAAGCCCATCTTACATAAATAGATGTCATAAAAGCCCTTGCCCGAGTTGTTTGAGTGTACATCTACTGCTAGCCACAAACGGTCAATTATTCTCACGTTTCTGTAGCACCCTCGACTATAATTGATCGTGTGTTGGTCACTGCGTACATGACCTATATAGTATGCCGCGTGGGTACTGCCGTTTGCTTTTCAGAAACGTGAGAATAATTGACCGTCATGGCGACCTTAACATTTTACACTGAATTTTAAATAATTAATTAAAAGTTCTGTACCTAGTACCTACTAATATTATATTTGCAAAAGTATATAAAAATAGTCTGTTGTACAGAGATAATATATTGTACCTTGGACAAGTCCGTACGATACATTTTTTACTTGCCTGCTCACGCTAATCTTCGAAGTTATTAAACGGATTATGGTGCGGCCTTCCCAGGTAGATCATATTGTTTTAATTAGGAAGGAGGGAGAAAAAATCAAATTTCATGCAGACGAATTCGCAGGTGTTCAAAGATAAAAGTGACTTTCGAAACGAAAACTATTCAATATTCAACAAATCCACGAAGTTTCGTACTAAGGTAGAGTTCCATAATCATAATAATATTTCGCTAAGCAAGTTTCCACCGTGTAACACTATACCATAAACGTTCAAAGCCGAGCTCGTTTTCCAAGATTTTAATCTTTATTACGGCGTTGTTTACAAGTAACACAAACGAAGCGCGGGCTTCTAGTCTTTAATGAAGATTGCAAATTAGAAAATTATACCGAGCGTGGCGCAGTCTATAATTTCTGTAGACATTAAAGAATTTTTGCCCTCAACACTGCGAGATGAAAGGGTGCTGGATTCGGGTGGCACCCGCAGCAAATACGATTAATAACGGCGGAGCGGAAAAAATTGACGAACAATTTTATTATCCGGGAGGCTTTTGGGTTTGTTTTGACAGCACTCGGAAGCGATTTGCTTTGGCGAACAATTTATGGTGATAACAAAAGAAGTACGCGTCCAAGTTTTTGTAGTCTTGTTAACTAGGCGTAGTAATTACAAATTTTGGTTTCCGGATCTTTCCATTTAAAAATACTGATTGGACAATTAAACCTTCAGTAGTCAATGGGATAGGTTTGGTTCTCTTGTGAGGGTGAAAAATTCGAGACAAGCAACTAGCTCTTGTATGATTTAAGACATTCAAGAGATTGCAGAGTTAGTATTTGATGATAACTTCCAATTAAAACCTACACGCGTTTCTGAGAATAAGGGCTTCGTCCTTGACCTCCATGCATCGTAGAGTACATAAATATCCTAATGTACTCTTCTTAATGGATCTTAATGAACTCCCATAAACTTTTGAAAGTGATCGTTACAGAATCAAACATTAAGCCAGCCAACCTGCACTAAGGCAGCTTGGTAGATACAAATTTTAATTTCTCTTTTAGGAGAGAGGAGGCCCTATGTTCTATAGTGGACTATTTAAAGGTGGTGATGATTTGAGTTAAAGAGTCTTAATGAACAGAGAGACAGATCCAAATGATTTTTATATAAGCATTCCGTTTTTTCTGTTTAAGGAACGGAACTCTAAAAACGAGGGTAGTTACTTAATTTAGGTCGTGCAACGAAATGTGGGTAGCATTCATTATTCAGTGTTACCGCGCGCGCATTAGCGGCCGCGCCGCCGGCTGCGTGACATGTGACACGTTCTAGCACCGGGGTAAAAATCCCCCCGCCCACCACCCGCTTCGGGGATTGCTACGAGACACGTCTGTTGTAGAAAGAAATAAAGATAATGCATTTATTTATATTTAACTGTTAACAAACTGTTTTCTATGAGTAAAGAAATGAAATGAAATGAAATGAAATAAAATTTTATTTGCCTAATACACGTATACAAATGGTGTTTTACAAGTAAAATGTCACAGTGTATTACCATTAACATGGTGTGCAAATTTTACAATTTTATAAAGCACTGTTTAAGTAATATTATTTACTTACAATGTTATAATTGTTACTAATAAAATAAATACAATTAAAGATGGACATTTAAATATACATAATTAAAATTAAATTATACGAAAATATGTCCAAATGAAATTACGATCTACCGCAGGAAGACATGTTATTTTAATAGTCAGATATAATAGAAAATTATAAGAGAATCATGCATTAATATTAGATTACACAAAATAAATCAAATTAAAATTTATCTAGCGAAAAATTCGTCTAATGAGTAGAACGATTTATTACACAAAGAGAAAGAGATTTGTTTTAAAATTTCGAGTAGTTTGGCTCTTTAAATCTGCATCTAATTTATTGTATATTTTGATGCACATAGCGTGTGGTGACTTTAATGTCTGCTTTAATTTGTATTGCATTTGACAAAACCGAAATTTATTTCGTTTATGTGGGGTTTCATTTAATTTAAAATATTCCAAGTGAAAGAAAAAGAAAGAAAGAAATATCTTTATTTTTAGGCAGTGCCACACATTACAATATTAAATTCTAAATATATAGCTTATAGCTAGAGCAATAAAAGAACGCCCTGCAATATGTGGCATAACCTAGAAAAAGGCCCTAACTCAGCATTTTGCTACATACTTCCTATCCAATAAAAAGTATTAAAAGTAAGTAAGTAGTAATGAGTCATTATATTATATCTGTTACTATTGGATGTCCGCGACTTCGTCCACGTGGCTCTATGTTCTGTGTTATCCCGTCCCGTCCCGGTCTGTCACACAGACACTCGCACTTTTTTTTAAAGAATTTTAATCATATCTTTTAAATATGACCAATATTCCCATTCCCCTCTAACTAGTCAGGATAGACTGTATTAGGAGTGGGTACGACAATCGGTCAATGGCCCGAGGATCGAACCACCACCCCTCGGTGATGAGTTCGACCGCTCATACCGTTGAGTTATTGAGGCTACTTGGTCGGCCTTTTTATAAACTTTGTGTAAATCGTATCCAAATAGACTTCCAAATATGATGATTTTCAACTACAGTTGACTAAAATTGCAGCATTCTTTTATTATTATTCGTGATAAATAAAATTTTGATATCTCACTATGACTATTTTATTTGTTTTAAAAAAAATATAAAATAAAAAACAAATGCCTCATATAAACAAATGCCGACATAACGTCAAATGTATGGTAATTTTCGTAAATAAATTATTTACACCTATTAATGCGCCTAATACCTTGAGATGTAGTCCAAAAAAAACTCAGCCTAAGTAAGCCTAAAAAAGTAAAATTGGAAGTAAATAATTGATTTCTTTTGCTATCTTCTGCAAAACGCTGCCAAAACGTACATTTTACTCCGAACCCTTAATTGAGCATCCTCAGACAGAAGTTGACTGTGCATATACAATTGTACAGTCTACAATATTCAATAGCGAAATGAATCAATTTATTACTATTCATAATGAACTTTCGCAAAGTAACTCCTGCTACTATTCAATATTATCGGAGGTTATATTTTATTTGAAACGTGTCTCTACAGTCGCCAGGTAATAACAAACTTCACGGATAATACGAAAAAAACTAATATATTATAGAAGCAATAACGTTAGTTTTTACGAGTTTCCACAAGAATAATTACTTATACTAACAATAAAATAGTTATAAAAGAATATTCATTACCAGGGATACCCAGGGCGAGGCGCACTATACGCATTTTATGTCGTCTATTAAAGCTGTGTAGGCAATGGATTACTGACTCTACCACGGTTTAGTTATCCTACAGATACCCAATATTGCGTTGATACAAGCCAAGATTTCCATAATACGCTATTGAGTAATATCATACATTTTGGACTTTATTCTACAGCCAGCAAGGTCTGTAATATTTTGGTAGTAGCGCTTAGGAACAGCGCATTGCTTCCCTTGTGTTTTATGGCCAACTGTATGTTAACTAAGCTACGGCCCAGGCGGCGTTTATAGTGCGGTCAAGGTTCATAGAAGATTGAGTGCGCCACACTATTTATTGCTCGTATTAACCGTTCAATGTACTCGCATCGTGGGGATATCCTCTATCGTTTTACTTCCTATATCATAAACCGTGACTATAACGTACGTACTTGAAGGTATGAATGCCACGCGTAGGTTTTATTCTAAAAAAATACTTTTGCAAGCATATATTTTATACACAGGTTGTCCCGTCTTAGTTAATGGATATAATGCAAAAAAAAAGAATAAAACATAATTTATAAAAGTGTATAACAAGTGATAATTTAGTTAAATTTTTAATTGTGTAACGATTGCTTAACAAAAATGAGATCACTAAAATCTTAATTACAGCAGCTACGTTTTCACGGAAATATGATATTGTAAGAGTGAAAATCTTTTGAATGATCGGTTTGTCTATTCGCAATCCCGATCGCTTTTAAAAATGAAAGCCACGGGACCCTTCTGAAATCAGATTAGGGGTCATCATTATCATCATTAATCATTATCCTATTTTACAGCCCACTACAGGGCCTGGGCCTGTAGCCATGTGGCACGTCGATTCTCTTACTTACTACAAACGCTAACGCTTCGAAAACAAACAAAATATATGGTATGGGAATGACATTCGCAATCGACAGGTCACGTGATCGAGTTGTCGATAGGATCTGTCATTCCCGTACATTTTGTTAGTTTTCGAAGCGTTTGTAGAAAGAGAATCGACGTGCCACTTAGCTAGAGACCCAGGACTTTATCCTTATAGGAGAGGGGAAACGGAGTTTAGACCCAACACGCTGCTACAATGCGGATTACTGGGCTTAGAGTGATAATGTTAAATTCATTAACGACCACTATTAACGGCTACAATTGAAAAAGCTGATTCAAGATAGTAGAATTTGAAAAATCCAAAAAAATAGAACTTGGTTACTTTAATGATAATGTGTACGTGCCGTATCTACCATTTGCGCTTAAAACATTAAGTACAGGACACCCTGTATAACCTGTATAAATGTGATGCCGTCGTATAACATTGTTATGAAGTCGGTAAAATCGTGTCATAATATGAAAGGACGTCCTAAACTTCCTGTAGTGATGTGAAAATGTGTTCCGCTCGTAGAGTTAACTAAAATATGGCAGAGCGGCTATTAGGTACATTCATTTTAAATACATATTATTTTGAGATCTTGTAATACAGTCTTCTTACACGAAAGCAAACCCATGTACGCTTTTCTATAGACTTTAAGAAGTGACATCTCATTGAATATTATTATTACCTCATAGAATTATTCTGAGATATGATACAAGGATCGCTTAAAGCTCTCTGCTTTTATCACGGAGTGTCATATTATAAGAAGTAACTTTTTGTATAAAAAAATATTAGCTTAGCTTGCTTATATTATAATTTATTTATTTATTTAGTACATATATATATATATAAACATTACAGGCTTAACCTAATGTGTTTATATAAACTATCTATAATTCCTGAATTACTTGAACGTATCTGCTGAAAGTTCTGTGAAATTCAGCAGGCGAGGAGAAAAACAAATCTAAATCCGGGTCCCACTCCAATACCCCGCTTAGCAATGTCAATGCGCGAACAAGAGGTGACTCGCGGGTTTGCACCAACCAATATGCATATGCATAATTATATAGTTTTATTCTTTAAAAGTGAAAGAAATAACTATTTTTATACCAATATAAAGATGCGGTTTCTCACCAATTAACATCCATGGACATCAGAGAAATTATTAGTTTATATGAAACAGAAATGTCGCGTAATAATAATACATATAAAAACTGTGAAAATTGGTTTCATATTAAGAGGCCAATTCTCTCATACTCGTATTCTCGTCACAAAAACTGGCCAACTAAACACAGTTTGCGTAGCTAATCAGCCTATCTGTAACTATAAAGAAGTTTCAAATATCTTCGTTTCTAGAATAAGGCCGCGGCGTCGTGTTGGCTACTATACACTATACAGACAACATACTGCCGCCTCCAAACAAAGTTATGATAGCACTAAATAGACGTTGGTTCCGTCGAAGTACACATAAACAATATAGTTATAGCTGAGTCGACTATACGTCCATACACACTATCGAATAAATAGGTAGTTACTTTTCTGTTGCTAGTTAGTATTGCCTGTGGTATTGCGTATTCAGAAAAGGAAAAAGTGTTTTTTGTTTGTAAAGACCTATTTTCACAGTAATTCTTTAAGTTATCAAACTAAAGTGAATATGAAATACACAGGACTATAAATTTTTCTTCTTCTTTGTCGTTACACTCTTGACAGAGTGGTCGTGGTCATTTGGGTGCGGTGGCAAGCTTCACTATCCGTCACCATTGCTCCCATAGTGTGGCTCTCCTAGCACATTCGTGGAGCGAGCCATGGAGATCGGTCTTCACTTGGTCAGTCCAGCGCTTTAGTGACCTGCCACGCGCTCTTGTGCACTCCTCCTTTCCTTGCACTACAAGTGGCTCTATGGACGTGTCATCTCTTTGTGTGATATGTGCAATGAAAGTGAGTATGCGACATTGGACTATGGAAGAAAGACGCTGTTTGATGTCCAGTTCTTGGAGGATTGAAATGTCGGATCGGAACTGTGTCCAGAATATGCCAAGCATTCTTCTCCAGCATCGCATTTCTTATAATATTTTAGAGCTGATAAAATAATCAACTATTTACGTCTATACAAGTCAAATGCCGGTAATATATTTTGTAGTCAAAAGGGAATATAAAACTACCCGCGTTAATAGTACAAAAAATGGTCTCGACAAACTGAAGTGATACTTCTTCTTCTTCTCTGTAGTACTTTAGCAGTGG